>NC_037682.1:43717010-44017010 GCF_003255815.1 Theropithecus gelada | reverse complement strand
ATACCTTGGAAGATGCTTGCTGGACCAAAATGGACACTGGACACATGTTGGGGAAATTGAATTCTGACTTCCAGGCATTTAAAACCACAATTCATGGACTGAGCCTATAAGATTGTATTGGCCCCTCGATTTGTAAGTCCATACACAGATAGGAACAGAGTTGATTCCAGACAAAGAAAATTCATAGAGAAACATAAATAAAAACTTTGTAAAGGAAGCTAATCTTCAACAGGAGAAGGGAGAAGACAATGAAAGAGAGATTTAAAAAAAAAGTACATTTCTTTATGATTGTTTAGTTCCTAGGCAGATTAGCAATGCTGGGTTGAATGATTTTATTTGTGCTATTCTTCAGTCAGTTGCTTTTATGTAGAATTCAGGGGGCAGTCATTGGGCTTATTGAAAGTTCACTACATGTTTTTGATTAATCATACTGTCTCTTGAATTTTTAAGTGGTATTTTATTCTTTACAACCAAATTATCCCCAATTGAGGGATTGCTTTTCCTGAATTTCCTACTAATAATAATTACCAGAAGAAGTGGATTACTGAGTGATTATTCTCTCCCAGTTATGATACTGCCTAGTGCTTTACCTTAATTAACTTTCAATCTCAAAACATCAAATGAAATAAGGATTATACCCTTTGTACAGATGCTATAATGCAATTAAGATAAATTAAGCTTCTTGTCCAAGATAATTTAGAACTACATCTAATTTCAGAATTAGGCATTTAGCCATCCTACAAATGTATCTCCTATTTCTGTTAGTGCTACTTCTTATCATTCAGGCTCAAAAACTGAGTCTCTTCATATTTATTTTTATTGATGCATAATAAAGATTTCTGGGGTATATGTGATATTTTGACACATGCATATGGTATGTAATAATCAAATCAGAGTATTTAGGGTATCCATTACCTCAAATATCTGTCGTATCTTTGTGTTGAGAACATTTCAAATCTTCTACTTATTTTGAAATGTACAATAAATTATTGTTAACTATAGTCACTCTACCGTGCTATGAAACAGCAGAACTTATTCCTTCTACCTAAGTGTATGTTTATACTCATTAACTCACCTCTCTTCACCCTCCTACCCTTCCTAGTCTCTGAACACTACTTTCATGAAATCAATTTTTTTAGCTTCCACATATGAGTGAGAACTTGAGTGAAGCTGTAGTTTAACTTACTTACATTTCATTGTTAGTATCCAATAAATTCTCTGAATTCTGTCTTAAATATTATCTTTCTGGCAGGGCATGGTGGCTCATACCTGTAATCCCAGCACTTTGGGAAGCCAAAGTGGGCAGATCACTTGAGCCCAGGAGCTCAAGACCAGCCTGGACAACATGGTGAAACCCTGTCTCTACCAAAAATACCAAAGTTAGCCAGGCATGATGGTGCATGCCTGTAGTCCTAGCTACTCAGGAGGCTGAGGTGGAAGGATCACTTGAGCCTGGGAGGTTGAGGTTTCAGTAAGCCTTGATTGCTTTATTGCACTCCAGCCTGGGCAGCAGAGTGAGACCCTGTCTCAAAAAACAAACAAACAAAAGGAAATATTATCTTTCTAATGTTAGCTCAGCCTCTCAGTACCCCAAGATTATAGTCATGTGACAAGTCTCCCTATTACCTGTAAACACAACTCCTTCAAATTTAGTATATGAATTATTTACCAAGTTTATTGTTTGACAGCCCAATTCTAGTTACTTAACTCTACTCCTTACAATTATTCAATGTCTCTCTATTACCTACCAAGAACAATAATGTGTTTTTATATCAGCCATCAATACCTTATCTAGTATTTCTCCAAATTACCTTTTTTTTTTACCTCATCTCTCATCCCTCTCATGCACTTACCTTGCCCTCCGATGAAACAAAGTTACTAATTATTTCTTGCAATAGTCCTCAAACATTGCTGCTTTTATGGTTTTGTTTCCACAGTATCCTTTAAAATTTTTTCCTTTTCTTTGCCAACTGAGATCCTATCGACTCTCTATGGTCCATTTCAAATACTCTCATACTCCACAAAGTATTTCCTGATTCTTCCAGCTGAATGGCATCTCTTTCTCCTTGGAACCCCTATAATATGCTTCTCATATGTTTCTAATAGAGCTTCCCTTTCTTGTCTTGTGATATGGAGATTTGTCAATTGCACATAGAGGGGTGGCAAGTGCTTGGCGTGTGTATGATTACTGTGCTCATGGAGAGCAACATGAGTTGATCATAGCTGTCTTTCTTGAGACCCCAGATACTTGCCCAGAATGCCTGCTCACTTAACGCTAAGTCAAGGAAACCACTCCCAACTGATTGGAGTTACCAAGCAAAATGAAATTCAACTGGTGTCCTCACTATAGTAGCTCCCATCTGATAGAAGCTTCTACACTACTCCCACTCTTCCTACCAGATACCTGGCCTAGGACTCAGCATAACTCTTCCATTGCAGCTGTAGAGAGAGAGCTCCAGAGTTTTTGCTGAGGTCTTTCTGTCTCCCAATTCTCCATTTTCTTAGGCCAGGGCACTGCTTCAGACTAACAAGAAAAGGAGGCCAATTGCTCCAGGGCTTCGAGTTCTTTTGCTATAGTTTTCCTGGAAGCTCTACTTATAGAGATATAGATACTGGGTCATTAAAAATTGCAATTACCCTGTTAAAGAACCTAAAATTCAGGCTGTTACACCTGTTTTAACATGAGTATAGATTTTCCATCTCGAAATTATGAGGTTATTATATATTGACATGACATTTATTCCCAATATAACGGGTCAGATTTTATCTTAGGTGAGCAGACACTGGTCTAGATGCAATCTGTCACCTTCTTACAGGTCATAGATTGACATTTGAAATACTATATTGTTTGCCACTCTCTCACACACAAACATGTATGCATGATGATGAGAAAACAAAACATGGAAGATGCAAGAAATAATTAATGAAAGACAGGAAAAAAGAGAAACAATACTAAAATGAGTTTAACATTTTTAAATTTAGGATATTAAATTGTTTCATTAAGATTTTATTTATGTTAAAAGTAATTTTCATAATAATCACACATTTCAGAAGAATATTTTGAAAACAAAACAATCTTGCCTTTTCAACGTTCCTATTTTCTACATTGCAGTGTTTTCCCCCTTCTCTTTTAAGTGGGACATTGTTTTTCCTGACACAATGGAAATGTAAATTACTTTCCCTTTTTCACTGTTCCATCATGTACACACAAGAAAACAAACCTGTTTGAGAGACCAAGATGATTAATGTCTACAGTGCATCAAGTATTCACTACCTGTGCCATTCATTTCATTTCCACTCTACTGTAAACTGAGAAATCTTTAGTTATTTTGAAAGTGCATTGCCAACTGAGGGAATGCATTCTGAGTAAATTTCAAGTTCCATCAGGTTTTGCTTAAAACTCTCTGAGGAGGAAAGCGAGTAGGGAAAGGAGAGGAGAGGAGAGAGAAAAAGATGGAGAGGAGAGGACTGTTTTTCCCCATCTTTTATATTTTTTATTCTTTTTTACATTTCCTTTTCTGGGCTCCATTCCAGCACCATATTCACACAATTCCATAATTTATAACCTAACATAAATCAGATACCAGCCACAGTTTAAGTGTGATTTGTTATATGTGTGGATTTCTGTTTATTGTATCTTTATTGAGATTTTCAGCAATAAGATGTAATATGTAATCTCTACCTATTTAAAAGCTTCATGCTGTTTGATCACAAAAATGATTTGTGTCTCCTTATCTCAGTGGAGAGAATATTTGATACAAGGTTGCCTGCCATGAAGTCTCTGTGGTGTAGTGTGCCTGGTGAACTGCCTACTCTGCACTGGAGCAGACGGTGTGTGCGTACGCTATGGCTGGTGGCTGATAAACGGCAATTTAGGTGTCAAGGGAATTAATTTAATATAAACTCAGAATTTCTTCCCCCGCCCCCAACAGATGGTTCATATGGTGATATCTTCTGAAGAGAATATAGCCTGGCCAGTTTGTTTCCCTTAATATACCAGATGTGACAGAAGTAGCACCAATTTGGGAGTCAGATTCCACAAGTTCAAGTACTGCTAACCACACAATTTAGTATCATAACCTCAAGGGAGATACAGCACTTTCAACTCCTCATTTTCCTCATCTGGAAGTGAAGAAGTAGTATCTAATTTACAAGATTGGGAAAATTAAATGAGATACTTATAAAGTTCTCTAGTGTAATGTCCATCATAGACTAGGCATTCAAGAAAAAGGAAGTGTTGGAATCTTACCATATATGGAAAAAGGTCGAGAAAAAATACCGCTGGTTTCACTGGGGCTCTGCAAACATGCCTGTGGGTTTTACTTTGTTGCACAGTTCTCTGGAAATCCCGTGTTGAAACTACAACCTGGAGGAATGTTTGTTTTCATGCAATGGCTTAAGTGGTCACACCTCTATATTAATATATGTCTCTCAATAACAATAATGGCAATAATAAATAATAAACAAATAATAATAAACTCTAACGAAAGGCTGGAGGAGTAAAAATATTTAGTGGGGGTTTGTGTGAAAAAATTATTTGAGGTCTGCAGTGGCACTGAAACTACAGTGAGATGAGTGAGACCCTTACCTCAGGTAAAATGTAAGAAGTTGCCAAAAAAACTCAGTAATCAAGAAAAATGACATTCTAATGCAATATTTTTCAAAAGAGAAAATGAATGCAAGCATATCTACAATGGACAAATATTACTTTTTTGAGAAAGACAAGATTCAATGAGGTATGATTCAGGTGAGGTGAGTGAAGCAGATCAAATCATGGCATGACTATGAAGTTCAATGAAGGTATGAGTAAGGCAGACAATGCCTTGTTAGGACTTTAAGTGTTGGCTGTGAGATTTTTCTGAAAAGCAGTTTGATAGACCTTGCTGAATGATTTGGAGGTTTGTACTGATGACCATTCTCATCCTGTTGCTTTGTCAATAATATGTGGTACCCTAGATTTTAGTGTGTGAGTTCCATTCACCCCAGGCCATAGTAAGAGACGTAAATTTATGATGACAGAGTTTGAATGTTGACAAGTCTGCAATAAAGTGTCAAATGTTTAGGCATTCTCAAATTCAAGGAAAATATCACTCTATTTTAAAAACAGATTAACTGATGGAAAAATAATAGGATATTTTCTTCATTTAGTTATTTTCTCTGAAATTATAGTTATAAAAATTCTGTTTGAGATATTTTTTCCTGTTTTTAACTCAGTCTAGAAATTAGAAACATGATAATGATTTTGTTTGGGGTGAATTTAGCAAATTTATAGATAAGACATAAATGATTTTGTTATTAAATAATAGGACCTATAATTTTTAAATGCCTACTAAGTGCTAAGCACTGAACCAAGAGTTTTCATCTCTATCTGCTTCAATACTCAGATTAGCTTCCTAGAATTGGTCATTTTATAGGCAAAGAAACTGAAACTCAGAGAAACTGAGTTATGCAAAATCACCCCGTCAATAAATGACAGAGCCAAGATTTGAACTCATGTTTTTCTAATCATGATGTCCATGCTTAGTGCATTAAGACCAGAGTTAGATGTTGAACATTTGTACTTTTTGTTTAGAGGGAAGTGCGTTTATGGAACATGAAGTACATCAGTCTCAGAGAAGTTTACCTTCTTTGAAGTTTTGGGCTGTGGAAATTCCAGAAATAGAGAAATAAGAATAACCTTCTATAAACTCAGTGGATAGAATCTAACCCCTTAGGTAAAACTCCTGGCCTGAGGAAGGGAGGGTGACATGGTGGCAGTTGGGTAAGGCAGAGGCCTGCAGCTTGCCAGCTGCAGAACCTCTCATGACTCTCACTTGCAACCCTCACATTGCAACCCTTAGCCAACCAGAGGTATTCCAGAGTATCTGAAGAAAGCCTCCAGTTCTGCAGGCATCCTGGGAAGTAATTCTGGTCCCTGATTATGGCACACTCTCTAGTCTCAACGACATGTATGGAATGTGGTGTTCTGGGTATTCCAACACTTTGGCTAATAGGAAATTCACACAGTAGCAAAACATATGAGAAACTTTATTAAACAACAACAACAACGACAACAAACCTTGATTGCCAGTTCAGAAGGCACCTGATACCTTTTCTGTGGCTCACTGCCACTGTTCTCAGTATCAGCATCATGATGTGACAGATGTTCAGTCCTGCTGAGTCATCCAGAATTCTGAGGGATGACGGAGATGCGAGATAAACCATAACCCAGGATGTCAAATCTGGATGGACAATCTGGACCTCCTCTTATGGTAGTTTTGAAACTATGTCATGGAAAAATGACACTGAAGGGTGCTGGGATGGAGAGGAGATATAGTAAATGTGGGCTTCAGCACTTACCCCATTATCCATCTTAGATGCTTCACTTTCAAGGTTCTAGAAATAAATTTGAAAAAAAAGTATGGCTGCTTTGAAAGACGAGCTTAAAGAAATCTCTAATCAAATCCTATTCCCTCATCTTCCTTTCACAAAACGTGATGTCCATAGAGGTTGTGTGCCTTGTCTAAGGCCTCACAAGGGTTACTAAGAATACAGAAATAGGAACCTAGACCTTCTGACATCTGGCTTCAGGTTCTGTCCTTATTTTAGCCTGCATCTGTTTGCACACCTGTTCCAAGGTGGCCCAACTGCCTGGTCACCCGTTCTCCTCAAATCTTATTTTTATGTCATCTGTGTGGAATAGCAAAGCAATTTCTCTGATGTAGAAAAATATTTTTGAGGCTGTGGCAAGATTTCAACATTAACTTCACCCCATGACCTGTCACGATTTGCATCAATCCTTCCAGAGGTAAAATGCAGGACATATTTCATCAGCTGTCAGGAGGTAGGGGGCATCAGTGCAGGCATGTAAACAACATTTCGGTTTATATTCCTCATATAGAGGAAATAATAGAATGATCAAGATTTTTTTGTTGTTGTTCACAATGATAGTAAAATCTTTATAGCCCTCCATTTAATGACAGGCTGGTCTTTCTGAAGCCTTACAACACAAACTCACCTAGAATTAAAGATTAGGGAGAAAGAAATTCATGAACTTGAGCTACTGTGATTATTATCCAGAAAAGCTAATTACATGTCTAATGAGCTTGATACAGGTGAAAGAGGTAGGAGAGGTTCTCTGGTGGCTGCTGGGCCGGGTAAGAGGTCTTTGGAAATGAAGGTAATTCGAATATTTTATGGAAGAAGAGTAGGGGAGAGGGTGGGTCAAGAAAGAAATAACTGTTGGAACTGATGGTACTCATAGCAACATGATGTGCTATGCAGAGTGTTTTGGTTTTACTCTTTTTTATTCAAACATACACACATCATTTTTGGAAGTTAATGGAAGTTGTGAATAATATCCTCAAAAATATTTGCATACATGTATATATATTATGAACATTTTGAGAATGAGAAAGAGATTTTAGTGACCATAGAAAATCTCTTTATTGGCTTGTGGGCATTCCTGGATCATAGCCTAAGAGTCATTGATAGGGGAGATGGACTCTCCAGTGTTCTACCTGTATTCATGTGAGGGTTTATATTATACCTGCTAAACCATTCTCTTTTCTTAAGTTTTTCTTGTTTTAATAAAAAGAAATCTTCAGATCATTCATAATTATACTTCATCTTATAAAGTATAATTTTTTTCTGATTATGATTTTCTCTGCATCTTTTGGATTTCAAAGGACATTGTTGGGAATGGGAATGGGACTGTGTGCAATGGGCATTTGATAATCACATTTCCTAATGTCAGTTACTTTGGATAAGAGGAACCTACAGATAATCCTGGAATAGTTTCAACCTGTGTCAATGCAGGGCTTCCCCTCTTCCCACCTTCCCTCCTCAAGCTTCTAATAGACAACTACATTTACTAGGGCAATTTCTATCTCCTTTACTTCATTCAATATTAGAATGAGGCATCAAAGAATAAAGAGATGCACCCCCCTCCCTCCCAAAAAAAGCATAAACAGGAAATGAAGACAACTAAAGAGCCAAGACAATCCCCAAAGCACCTCTTGAATTACTCAGTTAACCATACCAAGTTTATGCTATTCACTCCTGCAGGGCTCCTAAACTACCTGAAACTAGAGTGAGTTGGAGCTTTGACTCCTCAGTCAAAGCTGAACTTGCCTGAGAAACTCTTTTATCTCTGAAAGCAGAAATTGAGCATTATTTCCTTCACCTTCCCCTGCTCTTTCACTTAGCCACTTGTCGAAGGAAGACCAGGGCCATTAGAGAAAGCTGGGTAATTGTGCCTTTGCTTGTCAGCCATGTCCAGAGGTGCACAGCCTGTGACTACCTTGAAGCCACTTGCCTTGGAGGAAAACTAGTGATTTAGGCAGGGTGGGGTAAATGCCTCTTTTCCAGACTTAAAAGGATTGAATTTCTCAGTATGAGGTTGATAACACCAGACCATCTCATTTTTGGCAGTTTGATTGACAGCTTTCTCTTCTTCTTGATCTGTATATATCTATTTTAAAATTGTAGTGATGATGCCAGGTTATAGATCATTGTTTCTTGTGTTTGTTTGTTTCGCTTATCATTCATTTCCTTTCATTTCCCCCCATCTTTTCTATTTTTACAGGAATTGTCCTGGATAGTAACTGTGTCACTGTGGCCTCTCTCTTATTGATGGCAACTGAGTACCCAGGCTGGGGTTTTTAATCACTTAATTTGCAAGGGAGGATTACACCATGTTTCCCTTCCTTTTGCTTAACCTTAAGAGGTTAAGCAAAATGAGAAGGGCTGGGGGTTTTCCATTCTCTGGCACTGGTGCTAGAAAGCAGAAGAAGGAACCAGCTGTTTGAAACTCAGGGATGTATGCCAAGTGACACTTTAGTTGTCACTAATTAGGTTCCATTCATCAGGGACTGTTATTTCCATAGTCCTTAAAATTCAGCATGTTCTCCATCTTCAAGAGGGGTTGGGAGAGGACGGAGGGAAGCTTCTTGATAAAACAACGTTTAATGCTGTGTGCCTGCAAAGAAATGATGTCTCGTGCAACAATTGAAGTATGCATTGTTTTCGTCTCCCGGAGGCCCTGCTGCTATAACACTCCAGGAAGCAAATATCTTTCTTCAGAGAGAAAACAGAACTCTACATAAGGTGTTTTCAAGTGCTTGCTGATTCTATGCTGAGAACAAAGATTGTTGTCTGTTTTCCTACCCACCTCTTGACTGTAATTGATCTACTTTGCTCAGACTTGGGAGTAATTTGAGAAAAGACAGAGTTTTAAAAATGATATTCATAGAAGGGTGATGTGCTAAAGTAAATACTACCTGGGATGGGATAATATAATGCTGTAACCTTGGGTGAGGCTGCCTCCCTAATAATTAGTGAGGAGACTGGCTTCATAAATGGTAGCCTGTAAGGGCATTCATTTCCCCTTCAAAGACATTTAGCTCCTGAACTTGTGCTTTCTGCATTAATTAGTCATCAACTAAGGAAAATGAGGAGAAAGAAAGGAGGAAATGTTGGCTTTTGGTTGCAAGTATCTTTTCCAAATTCTATATAACAAGAATTAGAATTATTTGAAGAAAGTTGAGATGACAGATAAATAGATTCTCTATTTTCCCTACTTCCTTTTTACTTTTAATCTGGAAGATGTTAATATGGTGATTTTTAAAGGATTCCCAACCACTGCTAAAACACATGCAAAAACACATATAACACCAATTGGATCTTCAGAATCTCACATCTAATATGATGGAGCTGGTGACAAGTTATTCTAACAGGGAATGGCACTAGAAGCAACTTATGGGAAGCTTGACTCATCTTCATTTGCTGTGACACATGTGGAATAAATTCTAGGTCCTTTGTTTTCCTTCAATATTTAGTTACGTCAGGACAACAATTGGGTAAATTGAATTTTATTTAATTTATTTCCTGTCTCATAGTTGCTGATGATGATTTTTCTAATCTATGTAATCCTCACGAATATAAGTTTATTTCTTTTAATGGATGAGAAAACTGAAGGAGTACAAAATTAAATAATTTGCCCAAAGTCCACAACTGGTAAGTGTCAGTGGGGACACAAACCAAGGCAGCATGGCTACAACTTCATGCACCTAAACAGTATAATATATACTGTTAAATGTGTGGACATGTATAAAGGACTTAGCACAGGACCTAGAATGTTTTCTGTGCTATCCGAATATTTGCTGCGGCTTCTCGTTCTTCTTGTTCTTGCTCTTGTTTGTCTACCTCTTCTCCTCTCCTTTTTCCTTCTACCTTCTTCTTTACTTTATAATAATAATTTTTGTCATTTTCATTTTGATAGTGCAGTATATCATATCCTAGCTTCCATTAATGAGTTGCTGCATTTCTTACCTTTTGGTGGTCTTTACTCAGAAGTTATTAGGAATATTTTTATTCATTATTCAAAGTTGTTTATATTTTTCGTGTATTTACAGATTTATGTATTAAAAATGTTTCTGATTTTTTTTCAATTCAGATTCATCATTTTTTTTTTTTTTTTTTTTTCTTGAGACGGAGTCTCGCGCTGTGTCACCCAGGCTGGAGTGCAGTGGCCCGATCTCGGCTCACTGCAAGCTCCGCCTCCCAGGTTCAGGCCATTCTCCTGCCTCAGCCTCCGAGTAGCTGGGACTACAGGCGCCCGCCACCACGCCCGGCTAGTTTTTTGTATTTTTAGTAGAGACGGGGTTTCACCATGTTAGCCAGGATGGTCTCGATCTCCTGACCTCGTGATCCGCCGGCCTCGGCCTCCCAAAGTGCTGGGATTACAGGCTTGAGCCACCGCGCCCGGCCCAGATTCATCATTTAAGGAGTTTCCAGATTTAAAGAAGGATAGCTTGCTTGTCTCTCAAACATGACCTTATAGGTTTTCTTCCTTTTTACTAGTAACTCATCTGTGATGTACCTAATAGAGCAGTTATGAATCAGAATGATTTTACCACATAAAGTCGATATGGTCAGCATTTAAAATGCAGGAAAGTAGTAGTTGATAGATTAGAAAAGCTTGATTAGTTACCTTCAGCAGTAGATGATTGTCAAAAGCAACTTCCTTCTCATCCCCATTACCTGACCCTATTCCAACTCTTATATTTGATTTTTTTTTAAATTTATTTATTATTATTATACTTTAAGTTGTAGTATACATATGTAACAAACCTGCACGTTATATTTGATTTTTTACTAGGGTCAGGCCTCCCTATGAGTCCCACTTCTAGGGTGGGTCCCACTTCACTCCCTATTAGTCCCACCTTACATCCTTTACCCATGGTGTTTTCTCTGAAAAACACAAAATGAAACAAAACAAAACAAGTCAATCTTCTCCAAATCCCATCCAGCTCAACAGTATCTGCACCTAGTGACTTTTCTTCGTTTTTGTCACCGTTAATTTAGAGGCTCTCCATGTCCCAAGCACTATACAAATTCTTTACATACACTGGCTAAATGAATCCTCAAAATAGTCCTATGAGCTAGGCTTTATTATTTTTATATATATGAGAAAAGCTTTTTTTCAGCTTTAATTAGTCAGTTGATCTTTCACTTATTCAACAGGGGTTTACTGAACACTGGCTTATGTTACACTCTGTGGGATGGGGTGCTAGAAATACAGTACTGAGAAAAAATAGGGTTTCTGCTTCTGGGGAGGGTGGTAGAAGACATGAAGCTATTGTGCAGATGAATATGTTTACGCTTCAGTAAGTTATATGGATAAAAGGTAAGGGAGCTGTGGAAGAATGGCTTTTGAAACCAGGTAGGCAAAATTTCAGATCTTGATGGCTGTATAATCTTTGTCCACTTATCTACTGATTTGCCTTAGTAGTATTCACTATAGTAGTATCTACTACTTTGCCTATGTAGTCACAATAACAATTGAGGGATTAATCAAAATAAATAAATCAAAATAGAATGTGTAGATGTAAATGGAATTTAGGGTGGCAGAGTTCCATTCATCAAACTGCACATGTGTACTGAGTACTTATCAGCACAGTGGCAATTACTGTTCAAACTTTTTGCCTTCTCTTTTTTATGGGTCTTTTCCTTTCAGGTCTCTAAACCCTCCCTTATTAAGTTTTTTCCCATAGAAGAAATATACTTCCCACCCTGATAACATCAAGCTTGCCTAATGACTTGCTTTGGCCAATAAAATATAAGTAGAAGTAACTTTGTAACTTCTGATAAGAAGCTTTAAAGCCATTGCATAGTTCAGCTACCTCCTTTTTAAAAATCTGTGCCTTGAGGATAGCGTGTCCAAAATATAGGACATTCCTTATGTGTGGATTTCAGAGTAAAGAGGATTAGAGCACACTTGCATCCAACCTTCATGAGCTTGTAAAGTGAATGAGAATTAAATTATCATTGTAAAAACAGAGATATTGAGGTTGTTTATTACTACAGCATGTCTAGCCTAAAATTATTGATGCATATCACAAGAGCAGAGAGGGAGGGTCTCTATGCTTACCCACTTCCCCCACCCCCTTAATGACACTTGTTCACATTTGTCTGTTTCAGGAAGTCTGGATGAGTGAAGAAGAAAACGGGGGGGCTGTGTTCCTTTGGTTACTTACACTGCACTGTAATGCACTACCTTTGACCAAGCCTCTTATACTTGAGAGCTGGCATTTCACCCCAAAGCGTTAAACAGTGGCATCAAATCCTGGTAAAGGTAAAAATTAGTGAGAGAAGTGGGTAGCTATGATGAAAAGTCCCAAAATGATCTTTTATCCTTTAAGAAACCCTTGAAAGTTCTGAAACTGTCATATTAAATTGGAAAAAATAATTGTATCAACTGTTTCCTCATCAGTTATTATGGAAACCATCACATTTTTGTGTAATAATGCTAGCCTGCACATTAGGAAAAAGAAATTGCTAAGTTGTAGATAGAAGAGCCTTTTAGGGGTCACAGAAATAGAATCCAATCAGTCATAAATTCAGCTTTTCTCCTAAATCTTTACAGCAACTATTGTCCTCAAAGGCATGTACCGAAATTCTCTGAGGAACATGACATTCTTCTTTGAATATTTCTTATTACGAGTCCTAAGGAGAAACAGGTTCCACTGTAGCTATTAGCTTAATGCACATATTTGTAATATGACTTCAAAATATAATCTTTCCCAGCCATTTGAGAGGAAAGCCATTAGTTGTCACTTTGATGAAGAGAAAGGTGCGATATTCAAGTAAAAGTACACATAGAAGATATCAAGTATATAAATTTGAAATATGATAGAGAAACTAATTCATACAGTTTAGGAGAAATTTGTCTTTCATCAAGTACAGATCATATCATAATAAAAAATCTGTCTTTTATTCCTGATACTTATACAAAGCTCTTTTCCACTGCCATGCATTTGCCATGCTGTTCCAATTATTTTTAATTTCTCGCCACTTATTGACGATTTGTTATACTCCTATTTTTTTATTGTTTGCTGAGTTCATCTTATCTGCCTCTGTGTTCCCATATTACACTGGCCATATTAATACAATACTTAGAGGTGCGTGTGTGTGTATGTGTGTGTGTGTACGTGTGTTTGAATGGATACAGAAACATATTGCACACTTGGCCCATTCAAGTGCAGATTGAATAAATGAGTGAAATGCATGCAATTGAAAATGTAGTTATTAAGCTTATCTCAACTTTGTTGCATAACAAGTCATTAAGCCTCATAGTCTTCTACAGATGAAGCTATATTTGCAATATTGCTTTACTCACTTAATAGTACCTTAAATTAGAGAAGACTTAAACATGGTAGATTAAACAAATGCACTTACTTTTCCTTCCTAAGTCCCCAGGAAGGGAACAAAAGTGATATAAATGATAGTAAAGGAGTTGTAAAAATGATGTACATATACAAATATGAAAAGAAGAGGAAAGGAGGTGATAGTGGCTGAAAATGGAAAATGCAAAACATGTCAATAAATGGAAACTGACAGTAGATTAGAAAAAATAAAAGTTACATAGCTGCAGAGTTACTGAGAGAGAAAGAAACTTGGAAGGACCTGGGAATTGACACCATAAAATACCTCCAAAAATGAGATCAAGTATAGGAATGAAAAGAAGAAGATTGGATGAAAATTTGTCTGACGAGTAGTTAGACTCCCAGGTCCCCTTTCAGACAGAAGCTACATCTTCCCTGTTGTCAGAAGACTGGAGGTTTGCTCTTATGAAAAATTGTATTAGAGTGGGTCCAGACATGGAAGCACCAGACACAACAAAAAGCAAGGTGAGAGCATATAAGGAAGTGTAAATGTAAGACAGTCTTCAAAATGTCAGTATCCTATCCCCTCCTTTACTTGGCAGTCTGGCACTTTTCAAGAGGGGATTGGAAAATTCCTCCCTGAGGAAATTGATGACTTCAAAATGAAAGACCCTTAAGTACTAGAATTTGATTATTCACCAACAAAATAATCAGTAAAGGCTACAAGATAAATGAGACAAAGCAATCAAAATAGATAAAAGAAACAGAAAAAGAGAGACAATGGAGACAGAAGAAAATGCCAAGGAGAAGGCTGTAATATTTGCAGAAATGAAAAGACATTGTATTTATGAAACAATAGCAGAATGTCGTGAAAAGAAGCATTCAAAAAATGAAGAAGAAGATTTGAAAATCAGAAAAATATGGTATACATTAGCATGATATAAGGTAGTGGAACAGGTAGCACCAGGAATCTGCCTCTTCACCTAAACAATGATTACACTGGCCAAATCTTTCTGATGTAACTATTTTGAAACTCTGGAGTCTATTCCAAGGCTTGCAATGTCCAAGGGAAGCCTTGAACAATAAACCATACTTAATTTTAGTCAATTTCAGCTCTATCTGGAGGTAGCAACCCATCCCCTACCTACCTCAACTCTGTGGCACATGCATATGTTCCTGGAGCATCTTGGATGCAGCTTGCAGGAGCCATGCTGGGTAATAAAGATCCTGTCCTCCAGATATCAGAGATCTGTGTTCAGATTACTATTGCTGCTTCTGATTTTGCAGGTAGAGACACAAAGGCAGGAAACCATTGTTGTAAGCCTTTCCCCACCACCTCCTCACCTCCCCACCCCACAGCATTATTGTAAGCTACTCCTTCTCCCACTAAAACAACTTCCAGGAGATTTAGAGTCAGTTTTTACATTGTGGGAGTCCCACAAGCAGACGAGAGGGAGAAAGGAGCAGAGAGATTATTTAAAGAAATAATGGCCCCAAAGTCCCCAAGTTTGATAAAAGACATGAATAAAACTATATCTACGAAGCTTAATGACCTCTAAGTAATATGACCTGACATACCCAAACTGAGATACATTATAATCAAGCTGTCAAAACCCAAACACAAAGAGAATCTGGAAAGCAGCAACAGAGAAGTGACTCATCACATGCGAGGAATCCTCAACAAGATTATCAGCAGATTTTCCACCAAAACTTTGGAGGCCGTTGTGCAGGGGCCTGATACATTCAAAGTGCTAAAAGAAAAAAAAATAACTGTCAACCAAGAATTCACTGTCTGGAAAAACATCCTTCAACAGTGAGGACGAAATTAAGACATTTACATGTGTGTGTATGTGCGCATACATGTATGTGCACATGCGAGAGAGAAGGAGAGAGACAGAGAGTTCAGTACCACTAGACCTGCCCTGCCCTACAAGAAATCTTAAAGGAAGTCTTACTTGATGAAATAAAAATATGCTAGAATATAATGCAAAACTCCATGAAGAAATAAAGATCTCAATAAAGGTAAATATATGGGCAATTATAAAAGCTAGTATTATTGTAACAATTTGTAACTCCATTTTTTAATTTTACATGATTTAAGAGACTAATACATAAAAAAACTTATTATAAGCTAAAAGGTAGTAGTATTATAACTTTGGTTTTAGACATGATACATAATTTTATTTTACACATTTTAAGAGACTAATTAATTTAACAAGAACAATTATTAGTATGTTTATTATCACAGTGCACAAAGATGTAATTGAAAAAAGTGAGGATGAAGCTGTAAATAAAAGATTTTTTTAATGTTATTGGAGTGAAGCTGGTGTAAATTTAACTCAGAGCGCTAAAAGTTTAGGATGTTAAATGTAATACTTATAGTAACCACAAAGTTGTTATAGCATATACACAAAAAGAAATGAGAAGGGAATTAAAACTCCAAACTACAAAAAGATTAACTGAAAACAAAACACAGTAATACAGAATATCGGGGACAAAAAAATAAGTCATATAGAAAACAAATAAGAGAATGAAAGAAATAAATCCCTTATTAGCAGTAATTACTTTGAATGTAACTAGATTGTTCTCTCCAATCAAGAGACAGAAATAGGCAGTATGGGTTTTTTAAACAAAACATGATCCAGCTATGCACTGTCTATAAGAGACTCATATAGATCCAAAGACATAAGTAAGTTAAAAGTGAAAATATGGAAAAAGATATTCCACGCTCATAATAATAAAAAAAAAGTGAACAAGGGTTGCCATACTAATATAAAAAATGGACTCTACGTTTTAAAATTTTAAAAAAGGTGGCCAGGCACGGTGGCTCACGCCCGTAATCCCAGCACTTTGGGAGGCCGAGGTGCGCAGTTCACAAGGTCAAGAGATTGAGACCATTCTGGCCAACATGGTGAAATCCCATCTCTACTAAAAATACAAAAAAATAATTAGCTGGGCGTGGTGGCGTGCACCTGTAGTCCCAGCTCCTCTGGAGGCTGAGGCAGGAGAATCACTTGAACCCAGGAGCTGGAGGTTGCAGTGAGCTTGTATTGCACCACTGCACTCTAGCCTGGTGACAGAGACTTCATCTAAAAACATATATATATATAAAAGGTAAAGAAAGATATTATATATTAATAAAAGTTTCAATATAATATGAATATATAATAATCACAAATATTTAGACAGCAAAAAACAATAAAATATATAAAACAAAATTGACAGGATTATAAGAAGAAATAGGTATTTCTAAATTCATGATTGGAGACTTTCATACCCCACTCTCAGTAAAGGATAATACAACCAGAATAAAGATAAGTAAAGAGATAGAGAGACTTGAATAACACAATAAACACACTAGACTTAAAAGATGTGCACGACACTTTACTCAACAACAAAAGAATACACATTTTTTTCAAGTGCAAATGAGACATTCTCTAGGATAGACCATATGTTATGCCCAAATTAAGTCTCAACATATAAAGAGATAAATGCTACACAACGTATTTTTCCTGTCCACAACAGGATGAAGTCAGAACTGAATACTAGAAAGAAAACTGGAAAAATTACAAAATGGTAGAAGATAAACAGGACATTTTAAAATAATCACTGGATCAAAGAAGAAATCACAAGAGAGATTAGAAAATGCTTAGAGATGAATGAAAACAAAAGCATTAACATACCCAAAGTTACAGCATGTGGTGAAAGCCAGGGGGAAATTTTAGAGCTATAAACAGTTACACAGAAAAGTATGAAAGATCTCAAACCAACAACCTAACTTTATAACTTAAGGAGCTGGAAAAAGATTAACTAAATCAAAGGCTAGCAAAAGGATGAAAATAATAAAGATTAGAGCAAAAATAAACAAGGAATAGAAAATAGTAGAACAAATTAATGAAATCAAAAGTTGATTTTTCAGAAAGATCAACAAAATTGACAAACATTTAGTAAATTGACTCAGAAAAAGAGTAATCATATTACTAAAATCAGGATTGGAAGTGGGGACATTACTACCAATTTAATAGAATGAAATAGGATTATAGGAGAGTACTGTATGCCAGCAGGCCAGGTATGGTGTCTCACGCTTGTAATCCCAGCACTTTAGGAGGCTGAGGCCAGTGGATCGCTTGAGGTCAGGACTTCAAGACAAGCCTGGCCAACATGGTGAAACCCCATCTCTACTACAAATGGAAAAATTAGCCAGATGTGGTGCCAGGCACCTGTTACCACAGCTACTTGGGAGGCTGAGGCAGAAGAATTGCTTGAACCTGGGAAACAGAGGTTGCAGTGAGCTGAGACCTCACCACTGTACTCCACCCTGGGCAACAGAGCAAGACTCCATCTCAAACAAACAACAGAAAACAAAAACAAAAACAAATAATAAAATGAGTACAGCATGCCATCTAATTGGGTAGTGAGGGCAAAATGGACAGTTACTAGAAACACAAACACAAAAATTGCAAAGACTAAATCGTGAAGAATTAGAAAATCTGAATAAAACTATAACAAATGAGATAGACTCAGTAATCAAAAATCTCCCAACAAAGTAAAGCCCTGGACCTGATGGCTTCTCTGATTAATTCTACCAAACATGTACAGAAATAACATGAAAAAATCAAGCTTTTCCAAAAAATTGAAAAGAAGGGATAACTTCTTAACTTTTCTGTGAGGCCAGGAATACTCTGATACCAAAGCCAGACCAAGCCATTACACGACAACTACAAACCAGTATCACTTACGAATGTTAGTGCGAACATCCTCAACAAAATACTGCAAAATTAATTCAAAAGCCTATTAAAAGGATTATATAACATGACCAAGTGGGATTTGTTCCTGGAATACAGGCATACTACCCAAAGCAATCTACAGATTCAAAGCAAACTCAATGACTTAATAAAATCCCAATCTACAGATTCAGAGCAATCCCAATGGCTCAATAAAATCCCAAAGACTTTTATTGCAGAAAGAAAAGCCTATCCTAAAATTCATATAGAATTTCAAGGTACTGTGAATAGCCAGAAATGATCTTGAAAAAGAACAAAGTTGAAGGACACACTCTCTTTAATTTCAAAACTAACTACAAAGCTAAAATAATCAAAACAGTGTTTTACTAGCATAAAGACAAACATATACACAAATGGAATAGAATACAGAACCCAGAGACAGGCTCTCACATATATGGTCAAATGACTTTTGACAAGGGCATCAAGACCATTCAATGGAGAAAAGACCATCTTTTCAAAAAGTGATGCTGAAGGAACTGGGTATCTACATCAAAAAGGATAATGTTAGACCATTATTAACACCATATACAAAAATTAACTACAAAATGGGTAAGAGACCTAACATAAAAATGAAAACTCAAAATCTTTGAAGAAAATATAGGGAATAAACTAAAGATACTAGATTTGGCAATTATTTATTTTATATAATACAAAAGGTACAGGCAGCAAAATTTAAAATGGACATATTGGACCTCATGAAAATTAAAAACTTTGTGCACCAATGAGCCTTATCAACAAAGTTCAAAGGCCACCTACTGAATGAGAAAAAATATTTGCCAATTATATCACTGAGAAGAGGTTCACATTAAGAATACAGAGAAAATTCCTAAACTTAACAGCAAAAACAAAAAACAAAAAACAAAAAAACAAAAAAACAAAACCCAATTGAAAAGTTGGCATATAACTCGAAAAGACATCTATCCAAAAAAAGATATATAAAGAGCAAGTAAGCACATGAAAAGATGCTTAGCATCACTAATCATTAGGAAAATACAAATTAAATCCACAATGAGATGCCACTTCACACCCATTAGGATAGCTACTTTCAAAATAAACAAAAAACAAAACAGAATATAACAAGTGTTGGTGAGGATGTTGAGAAATTGAAACCTTTATGTACTGTTGGTGGGAATGTAAAATGGTATAACTGTTGTAGAAAACAGTATGGTGGTTCTTCAAAAAAATTAAAAATAGAATTACCATATATACAAGCCAACAATTTAATATCTAAATATCTACTCAAAAGAATTGAAAGCAGATTCTTGAAGAGATATTGTAAACCTATATTTATAATAGCATTGTTCACTGTAGCTAAAATGTGGGAGTGTACCAAATCCCTAGAGAGGTGAATGAATAAGCAAAATGTGGTATATACGTACTACAGACTATTATTCAGCCTTAAAACGGAAGATAATTCTGCAATATGCCACAACATAGATAAACCTTGAAGAAATTATACTAAATGAAATAAGGCAGACATAAGTAGACAAATACTGTTGATTCCACTAACATAAGCTATCTTACAGTGGTCGAAATCTTAAAGACAGAAAGTAGAATGGTGATTCCTAGGGGATTCCTAGAGGAAAATGGGAAATTATTGTTAATGTAAATAGTTTCAGTTTTGCAAGATGAAATGAATTCTGTAGATGGCTGATGGTGATTGTTACCAAACAATATGAATGCACTAAATATCACAGACCTATAAACTTAAAAATGGTTAAAATGGTATATTTTATGTTGTGTTTATTACATTAATAAATTGAAGAAAAAAGCTTATCAGATTAGTTTAAAGGTCAAGTTGGGGATATTGACAACGAAAGAAAAAAAAGACCCCTCAAAAAAATTCAACAAAACAAAAGGAAAATAAAATAATACAAATAAGAACATTAGAGGGAAATTTCTTCTGAATAAGATAAGTTCTGTTAGGAGAAGGCAGTAAACATTAGAAGAAAACTATGAAAGATTTAAGGAATAAAATTTCCTATGAATAAAAGTCATAATCTGTTAGACACAAAAAGCTTGCATAAAAAGCTCACATATCTTGGTACAATTTTTTTAAAAAATCATATCATTGTAAAATTTCTAACGACCAGAAGAGAAGTGAAGATTCTAGATGCTTCCAGAAAGAGAAGGGAACACAGCAATATATCAAGGATATAGATCTAAATGGCATAGACTTCCTACCTGTGGTACTGGAAGTTACATGACAATGGAAGATGTTCAAAATATTGAGGAATATTAGATAATATAGTTCCATACCTAGGTAGGTATCCATCAGTTATGAAAATGGTTGGAGGCTAATGTTCTTCCCACAATGTCCTCAAACCTGTGACTATATTACCTTCCTAAGCAAAAATAACTTTGATTTAGTTCAGGACCTTGAGATGAGACAGTTTTTCTGAATTATCAGGGTGGACCTAATGTAATTACAGGGTCATTATAAGTGAGACACAAGAGCACTGGAGTCAGAGAAAATGTGAACACAGAAGCAAAGGTCTGAGTGATGCCTTTGCTAGAAAGGGTAATGAACCAAGGAATGCAGGCAGCCTTTCAAAGCTGGAAAAAGCAAGGAAACCAATTGTGCTATAGAGTCTCAAGAAGTACCACAGGCCTGCCCACCTATTTTAGAATTCTCACCTACTGTAAAGTGATAGATTTGTGTTGTATTAAGTTTGTAGTAATTTGCTACAAAAACAATAGGAAACTAATACAAAGATAAATATTTTTGAGGGACGTTATTTAGAGTTTGTTTGTGATAATGTTGGGACATACTAGTAGCAGAGAATTTTTTTTAAAAAAAGTATCTTCATTTTCCCAACAAGTAAGACAATAGAAAATGTTAAAAATTAGAAAAATCAAGAAACAAGCAGTATAAGAAAGCTGTTTATAAATGTGGAGGTAAATGCCAAGGAAATGTAGCTAAAAGAGTGAAATATGCTGGCTTTTAGGGACTGGAAGTCAGAAGTGGGAGGATGTGACATTTTTAAACTCTGTTTATCTATCGTGTAGGATTAGAAATACACAAAAGGAAACAGTGAGATTGGAGAGGAGAAAACCCTTTTGTTTACTGGTGGAGTTCATTCTTCCTTTTTAAAATGATTCTAGTCTATAAGTTTTTCAGTGGACTTCTCACATGTTAATGTTAAATATCTGCTTATGATATTGTTTCCTGCACTAGTCCCCAAGCTTGACATTCACAGTACATGTTCAGTAGCATGTGGTTGGCACATAATCTACTGCGGTTTGTTCTGTGTCTCATTCATCATTATATCCCAGAACCTGGTACAATCCTTAACATACAATATATAGTGGTTGAATAAATGAAATTCTGCCTGAAGAATGAATGCATAATCATTATTAGGACTTTTATGAGCATCATAAATCACAGATTAATTTGAGAAAGAAGATACTTTTAAAGATTTTCATGAAAAGTGGGTATTTGAAATATTCTTGATGAGACATACTATGACAAATTGCATATCTCTACACAGGCACATACATTCTCTTACCTTCAAAGCTTCAACGTATATTATGTAATTATGCACACTTTTAAGCAAGCTCCTTCCTATTGCATTAAGTAGGTTGATTCTACAGCTGCATCACTGAATTGTTTATCTCAGTCACAAGCACAACATGGTCAAGCCAAACATCAATAGGGTGTGTATCAGGCAGGCTGTAGTCAGAAAAAAAATGAGCTCTCGTAAATATTACGGTAATAAGAATTTTATTATATTATAGGAAATTGATCTTGTGCAAGAATGGGAGGGGCTTGGTCAATGAAGATCTGGAAGAGGGGTGTCAGAGGAGCCAAGAGAATTATGACATAGTCCATCTGGAGCACTGGCATGGGGTGAATAATGTGGAGCTTATGGGAGAATCTGAAATTGGCAAGCACACCAGGCTTCAGGAGTGGGACTATGAAAGCGAAGCCTCTAGGGAGTTCTCGTGAAAGCTGTTGCCCCCATGTAATTACCACGTCAGTCAGTACACAACCAGGCAGCTGGTGGTGCGTAGACCTGGAGATGCTGTTGGGCAGTAGAGCCAGCAGGTGGAAAACAAAGTCAACATGAAACAGGAGAGTGAGGACAAGCTGTTAGGCATCTCTGCATTTTTTCGTGTCACTATGTCTCATCACAACAGCCTTCCAAGAATAAGGGTTCTGCATTTCTCCACCTTCCAAATCTTGCAGAACTTCATTTTTGTTTTGGCAACTGTAACATAAAACCTAACAGTAAAGGGGAGTCTAGACCATGTCATTCTCAATCTCCATCAAGTTGATGTAACAAAATCTAGCACAGATGAGGACAGATACACTTCTAACAGGGAAAGGGGAAAATATTTGTTGTGTATTTGCTGAACAATAATCCAGATTTTTTACAGTGAATTTCAACTTTGAAAACTTGGGATATTGCTATCTCCCTCTAAACTTTAATCATGAAACCTCAGAACTATTTCACTTGCAGTGAATATAACAGTTAAACATATATGAAGATATTCAGCTTTGTCTGATATGTATAGTAAAGTGCTAAAAAATGTTGAGGCTGGGCATGTTGGCTCAAACCTGTAATCTCCCAACACTTATGGAGGGAGAGGTGGTAAGATAGGTTGAACCCAGGAGTTTGAGACACCTTGGGCAACATAACGAGACCCCATTCTCCACACACACAAACATACACACAAAAATGTTGGTTTGTTTTCCTATCGAATGGCTTAATTTTATAGGTAAAAGAAACACAAGAAGTAAAATAAGTCAGTTTCTGACTACTGATCTCAGCCACTCCTAACCCAAAAGACTTTCAGTCACACCCAAAAACTAGTGCCTTGCAGCGGTGTAAAAGCCACTGTAACTTCCCAATAATGTTCTGGATACCTAGTTCGCACAATACTCTGTGTGAGGTGCTCTGTGAGGGGATGGGAGGTTTCACTGATGAATCTAACCTGGTTTGTGCTCTCAAGCAGCTGATCCTGAAGCTAAATAGACAAGGCTAGTGTGTTTGTGCTTATGGTCAAAGGCACATTAAAAAAAAAAACTGTCCTAAAGTTAAAACAATATGGATTTTCAGAGAACGGGTAGGGTCTGTCAATCAGCTGGCTGTGGACAGACTTTCTAGTTGAAACTTATTTAAGAGGGAAGGAAGGAAGGGTTAATGGAGAGCTATTAATTATACTCTGAGCTGGAGAGGAAACACACCAAGGCTCACATCTGGTGGCTCCATTTTCTTAGAGTTCTTAAGCAGAATAAACAGAGCATGGTCATCTATGAAAGATAAAATTAATCATCATTAGTACAAATAATTTTCTGGAAAAGGAGTAAAACAAAAGTGTTTTCTGGTAGCCTTCATAACTCTGAAATCATAAATTTATTTGAGATAGTGTCAATAAAGTTATTATTTTTATTTTTATTTGAGTAAAAGGTTTGGATTTGGTTACTGACAGATACACATTCCAGGGTTATTCATTTCTTTCACTTCCCTGCAACTCTCCAATTATTTTTTATAAAATGTTTCAGATTAATTTGAAATTATTATATTGCTTTACTCAAAAGAAAAACCTCAACAAGGTATTCATTTTTATAGCTTATGACTTAGAATTTGTTTGCTTTTCTGCAGGAACTATAATGACCACCTTTCACAGGTGACTTGCTGCTGTTTAGGAGACGCTTGGTGATTATCATGAGAAAAGAGCCAAAGAAGGAAGAGAGAGAATTAAATGTGTCTAATTCTCAAATGATAAAATATAACCCTAAAGCTATTAAAGTACATGTGTTGTTAGGTGACCTAGGAGTTCTGGAAAGTGTGAAAGGCAGCAACATCAAGAGACTTCCTTGGTTGTAATAATATATGGATAATCTATTTATTTATTTATTTATTTTTTTGAGACGGAGTCTGGCTCTGTCGCCCGGGCTGGAGTGCAGTGGCCGGATCTCAGCTCACTGCAAGCTCCGCCCCCCGGGTTTACGCCATTCTCCTGCCTCAGCCTCCCGAGTAGCTGGGACTACAGGCGCCCGCCGCCTCGCCCGGCTAGTTTTTTGTATTTTTTTTTAGTAGAGACGGGGTTTCACCGTGTTCGCCAGGATGGTCTCGATCTCCTGACCTCGTGATCCGCCCGTCTCGGCCTCCCAAAGTGCTGGGATTACAGGCTTGAGCCACCGCGCCCGGCCTAATATATGGATAATCTAAAGATTATCACATCCAGGTGTGCAGGATCCATTTAGCATTGCTAATGGCATTTTATATGTGGGTAATAATGGCCTGATAGTCACTTCCCTTGTGAGCCTCCATATTGCAGTGTATGATTCATAGCCAGTACTTGAGGCTTTAAATCATAGACTTTTTCATTTTGATTCTCTGATCCTACAATTCCTAATGGCATAGCATTTTTAAGGCACTAATGTGAGTTCCACATTTACATTCCCAGGAAATGTTTTTAATTTATTCATGTAAAAATGGTTTAATAGTTTGATTGCTTTGTTCACTGAAATAGTAATTTTAAAACACTTGAAATTAAACTGAAAAGTCAAAAGTGTTTTAAAACATCTTTAAGACAATTATGTAAAGCTCATGGGCTTAAATATTAAAGTAACATTGACAAGTTGGGAGGAATGAAATATGATTCAAATGTTTTAACTGATTTCCGATCAATCAGGGGCTTGAACCTGAATTTTCCTATTTTAGCTTTTAAACTCTTTAGGGGGCAAAGTTTGACTTTATTAAAATCTGTGTATGAATTCGGAAGATATTCTATTATAGACACAGAAGCTATGTTGGGCAACGGGGCTTCAGTCCTGTCTTGGCTGTAAACACCTCAACTTCAATGCAGTGCATGACAAAAATATGACTTGGTATTTCAAGCAAGTTTGTTATTCCAAACCCACACATTCTGAGCTGCATCAGCTTTGAAATTCAAATGCCAGATGATTTGGAAATCACTTTTGAGGAGAAAAATATATTATGATGCATTCTCCCTTGGCTGACTGGATTGATGACAAAGCCTTTGCATATTTACAGGTTAAAAGAGGCAGTGAGCAGGAAAGTCACTTGTCTATAAGATAAACTGACAACCTTAGTCTGTTTGAGATGTGGGTTCACAAGAGTTCAGAGAGCATTTTTGCTAGGAACTCTAAAACCTCAGAGGACATCAGCTCTTTAAAGGCAGGAAAGGACGCTAGCACTTATCTACCTTAATCCTTTGGTTTGTGTATGTAAAATGGTATAAGAATAGCCTCTAGCTATCTTAGAGGGTTGTGGTGAAGATTAAATAACAATCACAATTTCTATACAGAACTTGAAACATCTCAGATACTTGTTATATGTTCACTTCTTTCATTCATTTCCACAGATATTAGTCTTGCTTTGTGTTTACCAGCAAATAATGTGAATCCATAAACAAGTACATGGAAGGCAAAGGATATTAAACTATTGGTATTGCAAATAAATGTAACACCTATCTAGCTACTCTGTCAATCTGACAACATCTGACTTCCCTTTCTCATTAAAAGCTTAAAGTCTACTTTTTTGGTCATTTTTGCATCCCTTTGGTTATTTTATATTTTGACATTTTGAATATATTTTAAGTTTTATTTATTTTGGCTAAAGACTCTTCCTATATGATTGTATTATATATACAATTTGTAGCATCTTCTGAATAACAAGGATACTTTGAAATCTTATATGCATCTTTCTTCTAGTTTATGTAAATTGGAAAGCTGAGACACTTCAGCCGTTTTATCTAAAAATCTCTATACCAAATCTTTAATCTGTCAGTTTAGTTTTTTATAATTCAGCACTAAGCAAACTGGCTTTAGGGAACTGTTGTTTGTTTGTTTAATGAAGTGCTCTTGTACCACCTGAGATATGCATTTAATCCTCTCAAACAGAATCCTGGCCTTCTGAGATGTAGTGCAGGGCCTCTTAGATCATAGGAAATGATTCGCAGCGTGAGGTGGATTCACCAATCAGGCTTCAAGCACTTTAGACAGCCAGAAAGGGTAAAATAGAAAACACCTTGACCTGCAGCATAATACTACAGGAATGTTGCCTAACTCCAGGAGTATGTTTGTCCCAGCTGCAGCAATGTGATCGTATTTGTGTTTTACTGACTGTCACACTATGTTGTTATGACCAGCCCTCTCCTACAAGACCAAGCAACTTTAGTATAGCTCTCAAATTCTTTTCATTTCTGTATTCTTTATAATTATGGTCTAGAATATAGTAGCTATTCAGTAAATTTTAAAACAAGCAAATTATTAGGGGAAAACTGTACAAAGAAAAAATTATTGGTGACTTCCCAATTCAAAACACGTCTAACCTAATTTTTTAACATTATGGAGCAAACTATATCATAATTTATGATGATACTGATTCTGATTCAGAAAGATGTTTGAGATACCTGCTTTATTTCTGCTGACATCCACTTGGCTGATTTACTCACTTCCTCCCTTCTCTCACTTCATTTATGCTCCCATTTCACCTTCTCAAAGAGGTCTGCACTGATTATGTATTTAATAACTGTCCCCCTACCTCATCTCAGACACCCCCGATCTCCAAGACCTTTCCTTTACTTTCTTTTTTACAAAAATCCTTTTCCTTTCCAAAGTTTGATATCATCTAATTATTTATTGTCATTATTGTATACTGATTCTCTCTTGCTGCTAGCTTGTAAATTTCACTAAGATAGATCTGTTAATTTGTTTTGTTCACTAATATTTCCCAAGTACCTTGAATAATGTCTAGCACTTAGTAGGAGCTCATTAAATGTTTATTGACTATATGAGTAGAAGATGCTCAAAAGTCAGGTCTAATTCTTATGTTTCTAAGGTAGGCATTAATGACATTTTATGTAGGTTTGCCATGATAAGTTTGGAAAGTAAGAGGTTTAGTTTTCACAAAATTAATGTATCCATACACTACCATTCTGATCTGCTGCAGTTTTCACAGGGTTGGAAATAGTCTCCATTTGTATTGGCCCCAGTGGTTCATCCCATTCCTTGAGTGGCCACGATTGTTCTCCTCTTTCTCTTTTCTGCCTTTGCCATTTTGCTTAACCTGCTTCTACACTTTTTTTATGCTCAACTCTGTTGTGCCTTGTGCTGTTAGCTGTTTCTCAACAGAAGTAAAGTTAAGCATGTATGTGGGCTCTGAATTCAAACTACTTGGGTTTTTATGTGGAACTCATCTTTACTAGCTGGATGTGTGATTCAGGGCTATTTTCCTTACTGCTTTGCAACTCAATGTACTCATCTACAAAATTGGAATAATCTTGCTTCTTCTGTGTAGAGATGTATGAATGAATAAGATCTTATATGAGGCACTTATAACAGTGTATAGCATATAGAAAACTCTCAAGATTAAAATGAAAGTCATTTTAGTTCTGGCTCAAGTGGACCATAAATTTCTTTAGTGTAAGGACCATCCAGGATTCCTTTTTTTTTCCTGTATCTCCTAGTGAATATAATAGCAAACACTATACATATTTACTGATTGATTTTTTGACTTTTCAGCTTACTGTTTGGTTTGTTTTAATGACAGTGAAGACAAGGTTTTTATGATGTCCCTAAAGATAGCTATGAAAATATAAAGCAAAATGAATATCACATACTAAGATAATATTAGTTCTTATTATACTAGCTTTTCTTTGTGAAACTTGTAGTGACAATACTTGTCATTGTTGGGTCTTCAAGCCATTAATTTATTGATTCGCCACCCTAAACCTCACAATATTTGACTGAAATCCTAACAAATGTTAATGCTCACTAGCTAAAGGACCCCAGCATACACTTGTAGTTAAATAAAGTTGAGTTTATTACTTCTTGCAAGAAGGGATATTGTACATTTATGATAATAGTAGGTACTTCGATGAGAAAGTTTTGGGGTATGGATTGTCATGGGATTGAGTCTTGTGTTAAGTGACCTGGGGAGATTGGAAGGAAATAGGCATCTATTCTGAATTTGGTAAGTTTAAGAGGAAGGGGTAAATGTATGAAGTATCTTAATATTTGTTTAGTTCACACATAATAATATACTTATTTATGGTATATATAGAGATATTTTGATACATGTATACAATGTATAATGATCAAATCAGGGTAATTAGTATATCCCTGATTTCAAACATTAATCATTTGTGTTGTGAACATTCAAAATTCTCTCTTCAGGCTTTTTGAAAATATATGCTAAATGATTGCTAACTGTATTCAGCTACAGTGGTACAAAACACTAGAAATTATTTCTCCCATCTAGCTGTAGCTTTGCATTCATTAACCAACCTCTGCCTATCCTTCCCTCCCTCTTCCCCTTCCCAGCCTATAAATGACCACAATTCTACTCTCTGCTTCTATGAGCTCATTTTTTTTAGCTCGCATATATCAGTGAGAACATGTGATATTTATCATTCTATGCCTGACTTATTTCACTTCATATAATATTCTCTAGGCTCATCCATATTGCCACAAATGACAGGATTTCGTTCTTTGTTATGGGTAAATAGTATTCCATTGTGTATATATACCACATTTTCTGTATCCATTCATATGCTGATGGGCATGTGGGGTTATTGTGTAATGGTGGCTATTGTAAATAGTGCTGCAATAAACATGGGGTTGTTGGTATCTCTTTGTTATAATGATTTTATTTCCTTTGGATAAACACCCAGTATTGGGAATGCTGGGTCATAGGTAGTTTTATTTTTAGTTTTTTGATAAATCTACATGCTGTTTTCAATAATGGCTGTATTAATTTACATTTGCACTAACAGTGTGTATGAGTTTCCTTTTCTCTGTATCATCAACAGTATATGTTTTTTGTGTGTTTTTGATAACAGCCATTCTAACTGGGGTATGATGAGACCTTATTATGGTTTTTATTTTTATTTTGGTGATGATTAGTGATGTTGAGCATGTTTTTATATACCTGATGGCCATGTGTTTTCTGTTTTTTTGTTGTTGTTGTTGTTATTTGTTGTTGTTGTTGTTGTTTTTGAGACGGATTTTGTGCTCTTGTTGCCCAGGCTGGAGTGCAATTGTTTGATCTCAGCTCACCACAACCTCCACCTCCCAGGTTCAAGCAATTCTCCTGCCTCAGCCTCCAGAGTATTTGGGATTACAGGCATGAGCCACCATGCCTGGCTAATTTTGTATTTTTAATAGAGACGGGATTTCTCCATGTTGATCAGGCTGGTCTCGAACTCCCGGTCTCAGGTGACCCACTAGCCTCGGCCTCCCAAAGTGCTGGGATTATAGGCATGAGCCACCATGCCCAGAAGGCCATTCGTATGTCTTATTTTGAAACATGTTTACTGAGATCATTTGCCCATTTTAAAATGGGATTATATGGTTTTCGCTGTTGAGATGTTTGTGGTCCTTGTATATTCTGGATATTAATCTCTTGTCAGGTTAAGTTTTCGAGTATTTTCTTTTATTCTACAGGTTGTGTCTTCACTCTGGTGATTGTTCCTTTGCTATACAGGAGATTTTTTTGATTGATATAGTCCCATTTGCCTATTTTTGTTTTTGTTGCCTGTACTTCTAAAATCTTACTCATAAAATCTTTACCAAGACCAATGTTCTGAAGCATTCCCTTATAATTCTTCTAGTAGGTTTTATAGTTTCAGGTTTTACATTTAGTCTTTAATTCATTTTAGTTGGTTTTTGCCTATGGTGAGATATGGGGGTCTAGTTTCATTGTTCTTGATGTGGATATTCAGTTTTCCTAGCTGCATTTATTGAACAGGGTGTCCTTTACCCAATATATATTATTGGTGTCTTGGTCTAAAATTAGATGGTATTTTTTTTTTAAACCCATTTTTTCACTTTAGTTTATTTTTTATTTTATTTTATTTGTTATTATACTTTAAGTTCTAGGGTACATGTGCACAATGTGCAGGTTTGTTACATATGTATACTTGTGCCATGTTGGTGTGCTGCACACATTAACTCGTCAGCACCTATCAACTCGTCATTTACATCAGGTATAACTCCGAATGCCATCCCTCCCTCCTCCCCCCTCCCCATAATAGGCACCGGTTTGTGATGTTCCCCTTCCAGAGTCCAAGTGACCTCATTGTTCAATTCCCACCTATGAGTGAGAACGTGCGGTGTTTGGTTTTCTGTTCTTGCGATAGTTTGCTGAGAATGATGGTTTCCAGCTGCATCCGTGTCCCTACAAAGGACACAAACTCATCCTTTTTTATGGCTGCATAGTATTCCATGGTGTATGTGTGCCACATTTTCTTAATGTAGTCTGTCACTGATGGACATTTGGGTTGATTCCAAGTCTTTGCTATTGTGAATAGTGCCACAATAAACATACATGTGCATGTGTCTTTATAGCAGAATGATTTATAATCCTTTGGGTATATACCCAGTGATGGGATGGCTGGGTCATATTGTATTTCTAGTTCTAGATCCTCGAGGAATCGTCATACTGTTTTCCACAGTGGTTGAACCAGTTTACAATCCCACCAACAGTGTAAAAGTGTTCCTATTTGTCCACATCCTCTCCAGCACCTGTTGTTTCCTGACTTTTTAATGATTGCCATTGTAACTGATGTGAGATGGTATCTCATTGTGGTTTTGATTTGCATTTCTCTGATGGCCAGTGATGATGAGCATTTTTCATGTATCTGTTGGCTGTATGCATGTCTTCTTTTGAGAAATGTCTGTTCATATCCTTTGCCCACTTTTTGATGGGGTTGTTCTTTTCTCGTAAATTTATTTGAGTTCTTTGTAGGTTCTGGATATTAGCCCTTTGTCAGATGAGTAGATTGCAAAAATGTTCTCCCATTCTGTAGGTTGCCTGTTCACTCTGATGGTAGTTTCTTTGCTGTGCAGAGCTCTTTAGTTTAATTAGATTCCCATTTGTCAATTTTGGCTTTTGTTGTCATTGCTTTTGGTGTTTTAGACATGAAGTCCTTGCCCATGCCTATGTCCTGAATGGTATTACCTAGGTTTTCCTCTAGGGTTTTTATGGTATTAGGTCTAACATTTAAGTCTCTAATACATCTTGAATTAATTTTCATATAAGGAGTAAGGAAAGGATCCAGTTTCAGCTTTCTACTTATGGCTAGCCAATTTTCCCAGCACCATTTATTAAATAGGGAATCCTTTCCCCATTTCTTGTTTTTGTCAGGTTTGTCAAAGATCAGATGGCTGTAGATGTGTGGTATTATTTCTGAGGACTCTGTTCTGTTCCATTGGTCTATATCTCTGTTTTGGTACCAGTACCATGCTGTTTTGGTTACTGTAGCCTTGTAGTATAGTTTGAAGTCAGGTAGCGTGATGCCTCCAGCTTTGTTCTTTTGACTTAGGATTGTCTTGGCAACGCGGGCTCTTTTTTTGTTCCATATGAACTTTAAAGCAGTTTTCTTCCAATTCTGTGAAGAAAGTCATTGGTAGCTTGATGGGAATGGCATTGAATCTATAAATTACCTTGGGCAGTATGGCCATTTTCACAATATTGATTCTTCCTATCCATGAGCATGGTATGTTCTTCCATTTGTTTGTGTCCTCTTTTATTTCACTGAGCAGTGGTTTGTAGTTCTCCTTGAAGAGGTCCTTTACATCCCTTGTAAGTTGGATTCCTAGGTATTGTATTCTCTTTGAAGCAATTGTGAATGGAAGTTCATTCCTGATTTGGCTCTCTGTTTGTCTGTTACTGGTGTATACGAATGCTTGTGATTTTTGCACATTAATTTTGTATCCTGAGACTTTGCTGAAGTTGCTTATCAGCTTAAGGAGATTTTGGGCTGAGACAATGGGATTTTCTAAATATACAATCATGTCATCTGCAAACAGGGACAATTTGACTTCTTCTTTCCTAACTGAATACCCTTGATTTCTTTCTCTTGCCTGATTGCCCTAGCCAGAACTTCCAACACTATGTTGAATAGGAGTGGTGAGAGAGGGCATCCCTGTCTTGTGCCAGTTTTCAAAGGGAATGCTTCCAGTTTTTGCCCATTCAGTATGATATTGGCTGTGGGTTTGTCATAAATAGCTCTTATTATTTTGAGATACGTTCCATCAATACCGAATTTATTGAGAGTTTTTAGCATGAAGGGCTGTTGAATTTTGTCAAAGACCTTTTCTGCATCTATTGAGATAATCATGTGGTTTTTGCCTTTGGTTCTGTTTATATGCTGGATTACATTTATTGATTTGCGTATGTTGAACCAGCCTTGCATCCCAGGGATGAAGCCCACTTGATCATGGTGGATAAGCTTTCTGATGTGCTGTTGGATTCGGTTTGCCAGTATTTTATTGAGGATTTTTGCATCGATGTTCATCAGGGATATTGGTCTAAAATTCTCTTTTTTTGTTGTGTCTCGCCAGGCTTTGGTACGAGGATGATGTTGGCCTCATAAAATGAGTTAGGGAGCGTTCCCTCTTTTTCTATTGATTGGAATAGTTTCAGAAGGAATGGTACCAGCTCTTGTACCTCCGGTAGAATTCGGCTGTGAATCCATCTGGTCCTGGACTTTTTTTGTTTGGTAGGCTATTATTTATTGCCTCAATTTCAGAGCCTACTATTGGTCTATTCAGGGATTCAACTTCTTCCTGGTTTAGTCTTGGGAGAGTGTAAGTGTCCAGGAAATTATCCATTTCTTCTGGGTTTTCTAGTTTATTTGTATAGAAGTGTTTATAGTATTCTCTGATGGTAGTTTGTATTTCTGTGGGGTTGGTGGTGATATCCTCTTTATCATTTTTTATTGCATCGATTTGATTCTTCTCTCTTTTCTTCTTTATTAGTCTTGCTAGCAGTCTATCAATTTTGTTGATCTTTTCAAAAAAACAGCTCCTGGATTCATTGATTTTTTTGGAGGGTTTTTTGTGTCTCTATCTCCTTCAGTTCTGCTCTGATCTTAGTTATTTCTTGCCTTCTGCTAGCTTTTGAATGTGTTTGCTCTTGCTTCTCTAGTTCTTTTAATTGTGATGTTAGGGTGTCAATTTTAGATCTTTCCTGCTTTCTCTTGTGGGCATTTAGTGCTATAAATTTCCCTCTACACACTGCTTTAAATGTGTCCCAGAGATTCTGGTATGTTGTGTCTTTGTTCTCATTCGTTTCAAAGAACATCTTTCTTTCTGCCTTCATTTCGTTATGTGTCCAGTAGTCCTTCAGGAGCAGGTTGTTCAGTTTCCATGTAGTTGAGCGGTTTCAATTGATTTTCTTAGTCCTGAGTTCTAGTTTGATTGCACCGTGGTCTGAGAGACAGTTTGTTATAATTTCTGTTCTTTTACATTTGCTGAGGAATGCTTTACTTCCAACTATGTGGTCAATTTTGGAATAAGTGCGATGTGGTGCTGAGAAGAATGTATATTCTGTTGATTTGGGGTGGAGAGTTCTGTAGGTGTCTATTAGGTCTGCTTGGTGCAGAGTTGAGTTCAATTCCTGGATATCCTTGTTAACTTTCTGTCTCATTGATCTGTCTAATGTTGACAGTGGGGTGTTGAAGTCTCCCATTATTATTTTATGGGAGTCTAAGTCTCTTTGTAAGTCTCTAAGGACTTTTTTTATGAATCTGGGTGCTCCTGTATTGGGCACATATATATTTAGGATAGTTAGCTCTTCGTGTTGAATTGATCCCATTACCATTATGTAATGGCCTTCTTTGTCTCTTTTGATCTTTGATGGTTTAAAGTCTGTTTTATCAGAGACTAGTATTGCAACCCCTGCTTTTTTTTGTTCTCCATTTGCTTGGTAGATCTTCCTCTATCTAGCCTTCTTTCTTATTTAATCTTGTTCAGTTACACGTTCAGGAATATATCCATTCCCTATAGGTTTTCTAATTTGTTGGCATATAGTTGTTCCTAACATTCTCTAATGATCATTTGTTTTTCTGTAGTATCATTTGTAATGTCTTTTATTTCATTTCTGATTTTATGTATTTGTGTCTTCTTTTTTTCTTAGCTTAACTAATGATTTGTCAAACTTATCTTTTCAAAAACACAAATTTTTATTTTGTTGATTTTAAAATATATTTTTAAGTATCTATTTAGTTTATTTCTGCTGTGATATTCATTATTTTTCTTCTACCTATTTTGGGTCAGATTTGTTCTTGCTCTTGTAGTTCCTTGAGGTGCATTACTGGGTTATTTGAAATCTTTCAAGTTTTATGAAATAGGCATTTATTGCTATTAGTGCTGCTTTTTCTGTGTCCCTTTGGTTTTGGTATGTTATGTTTCAATTTTTATTGATTTCAAGAATTTGTTTTGCTTCTTAATTTTATCACTGAGCCACTAGTTGTTTGGAAGCATATTATTTAATCCCCCTTTATTTGCACAGTTTTCAGAGTTGCTCTTTTATTGATTTCTAGTTTTATTCCCTGATGATCTGAGAAGATACTTGATATGATTTAAATTTTTGAAAAATTTTAAGTCTTGTTTTATAACCTAATATATAGTCTATCATGCATAATATTCCAAGTGCTGATGGAAAGAATGTGTATTCTGAAGCTTTTGGGTAAAATGTCCTGCAAATGTCTGTTAAGGTCATTTGATCTATAGTGAAATTTTAATTCAGTATTTCTTGGATGATTTTTCATCTTGATGGTATGCCCAGTGATCAAAGTGGAATGTTGAAGTTTCTAATTATTGTATTGGACTCCATCTTTCTCTTTCGTGCTAATAATATTTGCTTTATTTATCTGCATGCGCCATTCTTCAGTTCATATATATTTACAATTGTTATATCCTCTTGCTGAGTTGATCATATTTTCATTGTATAATGACCTTTTCTTTTCTTTTACTTTTTTTTTTTTTTTTTGAGATATGATTTTGCTCCTCTTACCCAGGCTGGAGTGCAATGGTGTGATCTTGGCTCACCACAACCTCTGCCTCCTGGGTTCAAGTGATTCTCCTGCCTCAGCCTCCTGAGTAGCTGGGACTACAGGCATGCGCCACCATACCTGGCTAATTTTGTATTTTCAGTAAAGACGGGGTTTCTTCATGTTGGTCAGGCTGGTCTTGAACTCCTGACCTCAGGTGATCCCCTCACCTCGGCCTCCCAAAGTGCTGGGATTACAGGCATGGGCCACTGCACCTGGCTGACCTTCATCTCTGTTCATGTTTATTGACATCCAGTTTATTTTGTCTGATAAAATTGCTTTTTATTCATGATTTTATTTTCCATTTACATGGTATATCTTTTTATGTTTCTTACTTTTCAGTCTATACTTACAAATGAAGTGAGTTTCTTGTAGGCAGCATATAGTTGGGTCTTTTTTTCAAAATTCATTTAGCAAGTCTGTCTTTTAGTTGGAAAACTTAAATTATTTGCATTCAAGGTTGTTATTTATTGATGAAAAGTTACTTCTGTCCTTTCAGTAGTTGGTTTCTGAAGTGTTTTGTATATGTTTTGTTGCTTTCCTTATCTCTGATTATTTTTCTGATTTGGGTAGCGATCATAATTTATAAAGTTTGATTCCTTTCTCTTTCCCATTTGTGTATCTAACAATGAGTTTTATACTTTCTGTGTGATTTATGATGGAAAATATCATCCTTTCAATTCCAGATGTAGATTTTCCTTTGGCATTTTTCTGTAGGGCTGCTCTATTGGTAATAAATTCCCTCAGTTTTGCTCATCTGGAAAATGATTTCTTTTTCATTTCTGAAGGATAGCTTTACTGGTACACTATTCTTATATGACAGGTTTTTTTTTCTTTCAGCACTTTGAATATATTATACCATTCTGCTGAAAATATGTTGTTAGTCTGATAGGTATTGTTTTCTGTGTGACTTGATGTCCTTCAGTTGCTATTTTACTCTCTTTGAATGTTACAGCTTTGACCAAAATGTGACTCAGAGAGAACTTTTTGTTTTGAACCTACTTGGAGATTGTTGAGCTTTCTGTATCTGGATTCTATATATCTTACAGGAATTGGGAAATTTTCAACTATTTTTTCATTAAATAGGCTTTATATGCCTGTTCTCATTTCTTCTCCATCAGGAACTCTCAAAATTTGAATATTTCTTCACTTGATCATGTTGCATATGTCATGCAGGCTTTCTTCATTCCTTCATATTTATATAGTTATTTTTTGTCTGACTGGGTTATTTTAAAATTCCTGGCTCAAGTTCAGAAATTCTTTATTCTGCTTGTTTTAGACTACTGGTGAGGCTGTCAATTGTATTTTTATTTTCAGTCATTGTATTTTACAGTTCTTAGATTTCTGGTTTTTTTTTTTTTTTTTTTCGATTCCTCAGTAATTTTGTGTGAGGAAGTTATGACTGGTTCATGCTTCCTTTTACTTGTTCCACTCAAATTTTTGTTGGTAACGTCAATGATAATGACTGGATTCAAAGGAAGTCAAAAATGCATTTTTTTTGTCCTAATATATCATAGATATGTGAAGCTGGCTCACGAGAGGCAAGCCATAATGGGTGAAATTAAAACTTAGACGCAATCCCATCAGGTAAAGCTTAGAGCTGAGGTAGGACACAGACCAAACTGTGGGTAATAGATAGAGGTGTGACTTAAAAGGTGAAGGTGGGTATTTGAGAAAACAGGAACAATCCACAAGCAGAATACTAGGCTATAGACAAGTCCACTAAAAATAACTAGACCTAAGAGTCAGGGAAATACTAGGACACAGAAACAGAAAGTCAATGAATATTTATACAGGTAGTAAGATGCTAACCAAACTTCAAGTCTTCAGTTATACAGATAGAATCCAAATCTTGGATGTTATAAAGCATAGAGATGGAATAGGCCACAAGGGCAAGACAGATTTTAATCTAGCCTATACCCAGAGAACAAGAAAAATGCAGGGTCAAGAACTGGGTGAGTTGGTTCTGGGCATTATAAAATATTTAATATCTTCTGGTTATGCAGAAGCAGATTAATCTCAGGTCACTGACTGGAACAGTGTCTACAGATGGGAGTCAGATGGCAAGAGCAAAGGCAGGTAGACTTGTTTAGAGGGTCAAGGATAATAGGTCAAGCTGTCACTGTGATGACTGGATCAGCGTTAAATGGATTAAAGCATACAGAATTAATTCATGACTTCAGAGCCTAGGCTCCTGCTTTTGGGATCATTTCTTACTAATACAGTGCCTTCCTGGATTCAGCCAAGTAAATGAGCATCCCAGCTTCATGCCATGTTTCAATTTCAGCATTTTAGGTGATGAATGTGATCTGCATCAAGTTTTCATCTATTTAATTCTTTAAGGAAGTACAAATTTTACTAGAGCTTATCTTCCTTCTGGAATTTTCCTGAGAACACTCATTCATGGCCATTTCTAGCACTAGACACTGCCTATGTTTTCCAAACTCTTACTATATTACATTGCTTAGCTACCTCGTTATCTATCGACTAATATAATATTTAGATCACAAAGCCAGACATTCTTGCGAATAAAGAAAATAATGAGAAATATTATCTGCCTTTTGGGAGCTTTTATTCTACCAAGCAAAGGCATGACTAAAATAAAGGAGAACACCATAAACTGTATTGTCTACTATTACATACAGATAAACCAATATTTGGCCGAGGTTAACACAAAGTTGATTCATAGAATTCCAGGATCAGGTTCTGAATCACAGTCTCAGGCAACTGAAAAAAAGCTTCTTATAGTAGATTTACCCAAATTAACACGTGAGGAATGAATAGGTGTTAACTGAGTAGAGAAGGTGATTGGGTCAATGCTCTAAGTTATTTTAACATCAGTATACTTTCTGTCTTTATTGTAGTAAGTAAACAAAAGTAAGTTTTTTTTTTTTTTGATGACTTAGGATCAGAGTAAAGAACTCAAAGGTAGACTTATGTCATGGGAACCTAAAGGTATTTTTATTTTAGTTGTTTATTTTAATTAAATTATTTATCTGCATTTAAAAGTATTTATCTAGGGGATGATAAAAGTAACACAGCAATATTTTCTGGGTAAATTTATATTCTATGAAGTCAGGCTCTTGTTAATCAAATATTTACTATATCTAAGAAGGAAACAAGGTCAAAATAAATTTAGTGCAGGATTATCAGTTTAGTCAAGGGATTAACATAACATCCTAGTGAAGATGTACTACCTACTGAAGGAGCATTGTTAGTGTCTGGAAAAGAATGGGTATGAAAACGTTTATTAATTCACTGGTGAGATGTCTTGGAAGCTGAAGAATTCATGTGCTGAGAAGGAGGTAGTGAGAATCGGCACCCAGTGCCACATAGTCAAGGTGAATGGGGAGGAATAAAAGGCCTTGGTATTGGGTAAGAACATAGATATTAATTCCATTTGTGAAAGTACTTTTTGCAGAGTGATAGAGTGCCACGATTGCAAACCTGCCTGACAAAAGTCTGCAACTCTTATTTATTGCTTATAGACCAGAATTATATTAAAGACTTTTACCTCTAACAACTACATTTACCTGAGTATATTATTGAAGATCTGTAAAACGTATGAAAAGAAAGAAATGTAGGTGTTATTTATACTTCATTTATAATTCTACAGAGCCTGTTGTGTTTTTGCAAATGTTTGAAACTCCTTTATTATTAAATCTCTTTCATCTTACTTCCTACATCTCAACTACTGGGATCATTTCTGACACCAACACAGAACTGGGGCTACTCTGCAAAGCACAATTTGATTCTCCATTCCAAACTTTGGTTGTCTTTATTTCTTCTATCTCAAATGTCCTCCTTGGTTTGCCTTTTTAAAAAGTGTCAATTTTTGACATCATTTCTATTTATAATATTTTCTCAGGACAACTCTGAACAACCATATCTTGTTTACTCTGGGGCTGTGACTCATGTCTGTTTGTGTGTGTGTGTGTGTGTGTGTGTGTGTGTGTGTGTGTTCTGTGATATGGTATGTTCTGAACTGTCTTTTGATGTGTCTTATCTTCCCACCTGTATTGCACGGTTCTATTGTGTAGGGATCATGGCTTGTATTTCTTTGTACAATATTTTCACAATATTCTGTGCTAATATTATATGAATAATCATTAAAGGCTGTATGATATTGTAACACTTTCATTAGAAAGATCTAGATTTAAATCAAAATTCTCAAGCTATGGTTTTCTAGCTCTAAAATGGGGATAAAGATACCTGCTTCTCAGGGTGGCAATGAAAAATCGAAAAAAATGTATGTTGAGTTTGACACTTTAATTTCTTTGTAAATGTTAATTATCTTTCTTTATAAATTGTTGGGTTGATAAGGTCTGGCATCAGTAGGTAGTACATCTTCACTATGATGTTATATTAAATGCCTTGGCTAAACTGATAATCCTGCACCAATTTTATTTTGACCTTGTTTCTTTCTTGGATAAGGTGGAAATTTGATTAACAAGAGACTGACTTCATGGAATATATATTTACCCAGAAAATATTGATATGTTACTTTTATCATCCTCCAGATAGATACTTTTAAATGCAGAGAAATAACTTAATCAAAATAACTAACTAAAATAAAAATACCTAGAGGTTCCTATGATTTAAGTCCACCTTTGAGTTCTTTACTCTGATCATAAGTCATCAGAAAAGGTTTACTTTTGTTTACTTAGTGCAATAGAGAAAAAAAGTAGACTGATGTTTAAAATAATTTACAGCATTTACCTAATCACCTTCTTTACTCAGTTAATGCAGGTGTCAGTTTAGGTAAATCTACTGTAAGAAGCTTTTTTTTAGTTGCCTAAGATTGTGATTCAGAACCCTGATCCTGGAGTTCTATGTATCAACGTTATGTTAACTTTGACCAAATATTGGTTTGTCTGTATGTAACAGTAGAAAATACGGCTTATGGTTACATGGTCTCTATTCATCTCAACCACTGTTGATTTTCCACCACCTGGCACTGCAACTTCTTCAGAGGAGACATTCAACAAATACTTGTGGATCTAAAGGATAGGTCAGCAGGAAGGAAGCCACACTAAATTAATCATAATTAAATAATAAATTCAGTTATTCAAGGTAGTTTACTTGTATCAAGTATTTCAATTAAATTTTGGTGGCATTTAGATATAGTCAATAAAATATTCAACATAATAAGTTATTTCACTTATGTTACTTGAGCACTTCTTACGTGCATGGGACTTGGGTAGGTTCTGTAGAGGCATCTCACATTTTCAGAGACAGAATTAAAGTATGCTGTCAGCACAGGAATGAAAGAGCCAGTGTCTAATGAAACTGGCATTGGAGCTGAAGCACTACTTAACGATAATACAGCACCATTTTGGAGTTTACCTAAGTGAGGGGCAAGGCCAAAAGTGTAAACACAATGAATATGAATCATGACATTAACAATTTGAGACCCTGAGATGGAAATTGGGTGCAATTAGCTTCAGTCTTCCTTGTAAATGGAAATGTTTGCTATCTTTGCTTTTTTTTTTTTTTTTTTTTTAAACATTCATTCTACGTTCCCTATTTTATTCCATGTTTTGCTGCTATAACAGAGTACTACATACAGGGTAATTTACAAAGAAAATACATTTATTTGGCTCACAGTTCTGGAGGCTGGGAAGACCAAGATCCAAGATTGACGGGACATATCCGGTGAGGGTTTTCTTGCTGTGTCTTAACATAGTAAAAAAGCAAGCAAGCATGTGGGTCAAAGGGAGAAAAAAAATCAGGCCAAACTCATATTTTTATCAGGAGCCCACTTTCTGAATAACAAACCATTCTTGTGATGATGGCAAATTTCCATTCACAAGGGCAGAACTCTCATGACTTACTCAACTCTTGAAGATCCCACCTCTGTTGCACTGAGGATTAATTTCCAACACATGAACTTTAGGTGGACTTATTTAAACCATAGCACTTTCTTTGTGTTCACTGATTATAAGTTAAGTAGGCTGGCTGAGGCTTGAATGATGTTAAATTTGCATATTATTGAATGAGTGCAGGTTGTTTAGGTAAAGAGCTTCTGGCGAGGAAATAAAAACCCCATAATATCCATAAAATTGAAGGCTATTTTGTCTTTGTTTTTATTTTATTTTTTCAAAATGGAAATGGAAGTTTTATTGATTTTATTAGTTCGTCTAAAATGGAAGTACGTTGGCTGGTTGGCTCACGCCTGTAATCCCAGCACTTTGGGATTACAGCACTTTGGGATACACCTGCTAAGGCAGGTGTATCACCTGAGGTCAGCAGTTCGAGATCAGTCTGACCAATATGGTGAAACCCTGCCTTTACTAAAAATACAAAAATTAGCTGGTCGTGATGGCGTGCACCTGTAGTCCCAGCTACTCGGGAGGCTGAGACAGGAGAATCACTTGAACCCAGGAGGCAGAGGTTGCAGTGAACCGAGTTCACACCCTGCACTTTAGCCTGGCGACAGAGCAAGACTCTGTCTCAAAACAAACAAAACAAGTAGGTTAATTTTTTTCTGATTATAAAATATGCTACAGTTTCATTATAAAACAATAATATAAAATCATAAGGAAAACAATAATCACTTTTCCACTAACTAGAGATAAGTTAACAGTTTATATATACAAAGATATTTTCTCTCTATATGTATACAAACTCCTCTCAATATTCTTCCAGTGTGTATATATTGACACCACATTTTAAAATTAAAAATGAGATTAAACTGTAAAGAGTTTTTAACATTTTTCACTTAACAGAATATTATGAATGTATATTTTAGACAATAGACCGATATTTGTCATTATCCTAGGCAGTGTCTCACTGGTGAACACAGGATAATTGGGCTGTTTACCACTTTAAGAAGAACTACCATGATCAAATAATGATCAAAGATGAAAAACATATATTTCACATTTATTGACTATTCTCAGGTACAATTTCTGGAAGTAAAATTATTTCCTGATATGAACAAGTTTAAGGGTATAATTACACATAACAAAACTGTTTTTCTCAGGATTTATGCTTATTAATATTCCTACCCAGCCTGTTTCAACACATTGTCAACACTGGATACTATCATTGTTTTGAGTCTTTGCTAATAGAACAATTGAAGTTAGATTAGAAATGATTTTTCCTGGCTATAAAATAATCCATCTTTTTTTTTTTTTTGAGACGGAGTCTGGCTCTGTCGCCCAGGCTGGAGTGCAGTGGCCGGATCTCAGCTCACTGCAAGCTCCGCCTCCCGGGTTTACACCATTCTCCTGCCTCAGCCTCCCGAGTAGCTCGCCTGGCTAGTTTTTTGTATTTTTTAGTAGAGACGGGGTTTCACCGTGTTAGCCAGGATGGTCTTGATCTCCTGACCTCGTGATCCGCCCGTCTCGGCCTCCCAAAGTACTGGGATTACAGGCTTGAGCCACCGCGCCCGGCCCCACGTGTTTTTTTTTTTTTTTAATTTTTAATTTTACTTTGGGAGGCTGAGGCAGGTGGATCACGAGATCGCGCCACTGCACTCCAGCCTGGGCGACAGAGCAAGACTCTGTCTCAAAAAAAAATTAATTTTTGTGGATGTATAGTAGGGATATATACTTATGGGGTATATGGAATATTTCGACTGAGGTATACAATGTGTAATAATCACATCAGGATAAATGCAGTATTCATCACCTCAAGCATTTATCCTTTTTGTTACAATTTATCCAATTATACTCTTCTAGTTATTTTAAAATGTACAATTAAATTATTATGGATTATACTCACCCTGTTGTGCTATCAGATACTAGCTGTTATTCATTCTTTCTATTATCTGTACCTTTTTCCTCCCTTCCTGTCTTCCTTTTAGTGTACATGATTGTCTCTGGTGGTGTGTTTTAATTTGTTGCTTTTTAATTTTAGGTATACATGGTACATTTTTAGATTAGAGATTACCATGAGGTTTACAAATAATATCTTAGTCGCCCCCGCCTTTTTTTTTTTTTTTTTTTTTTTTTTTTTTTTGAGACGGAGTCTCACTCTGTCACCCAGGCTGGAGTGCAGTGGCGCGATCTCTGCTCACTGCAAGCTCCGCCTCCCGGGTTCACGCCATTCTCCCGCCTCAGCCTCCGAGTAGCTGGGACAACAGGCGCCCGCCACCGCGCCCGGCTAGTTTTTTGTATTTTTAGTAGAGACAGGGTTTCACCATGTTAGCCAGGATGGTCTCGATCTCCTGACCTCGTGATCCACCCGCCTCGGCCTCCCAAAGTGCTGGGATTACAGGCTTGAGCCACCGCGCCCGGCCGCCCCCGCCTTTTTTTTTTTTTTGAGACGGAGTCTCGCTCTGTCGCCCAGGCTGGAGTGCGGTGGCGCGATCTTGGCTCACTGCAAGCTCCGCCTCCCGGGTTCATGCCATTCTCCTGCCTCAGCCTCCCGAGTAGCTGGGACTAAGGCGTCCGCCACCACGTCTGGCTAATTTTTTTTTGTATTTTTAGTAGAGACGGGGTTTCACCGTGTTAGCCAGGATTGTCTTGATCTCCTGACCTCGTGATCCGCCCGCCTCAGCCTCCCAAAGTGCTGGGATTACAGGCGTGAGCCACCGCGCCCGGCCTAACCCATTATTTTAAACCAATGACAACTGAACACTGATTGTATAAAGAAACAAGCGAAAATAAAACTAATGAAAGTCTATACTTTGTCTCCCCACTTTTTAACATTTTATTTTTTGTATTCATATCTTACTGTACTATGTCTTCTACAAAAACTGTTGTAGTTATTTTATAGGTTCATGTCTTTATCTTTTAACTTAAAATATTAGTAGTTTACACACCACAATAGCAGTGTTATAATATCCCGTGTTTGCCCTATACTTACTATTATACCAGTGAGTTTTGTACCTTTAGATGATTTCATATTGCTTATTCATATCTTTTCTTTCAGACTGAAGCACTCCCTTCAGCATTTCTTGTAGGACAGGTCTGGTGTTGCTGGTGTTTTCAGCTTTTGCTGTCTGGAAGAGTCTTTATTTTTCCTTCATGTTTGAAGGATATTTTTGCAGGATATACTATTCTAAGATAAACGTGTCCTGTTGTTTTCTTCAGCACTTTAAATATGATACTTTCTCCTGAATAGATTTGGGAATTTCTCTGTTGTTATCTCTTTGAATGAGCATTCTACCCCTATTAATCTCTCTACTTCACCTTTATGTCCAATAACTCTTAGATTTGCCCTTTTGAGACTATTTTCTAGGTCTTGTAGGTATACTTCTTTCTTTTTCATGTTTTTCTTTGGTCTCCTCTGAGTGTGTATTTTCAAACAGCCTGTCTTCAAGCTGACCAAATCTGTCTTCTGCTTGATCAATTCTGCTATTAAGAGACTCTGATGCATTCGTCAGTATGTTAATTGCATTTTTCAACTCCAGAATTTCTGCTTGCTTTTTAAAAATCTTTTCAATTTATTTGTTTATATGATTCTGACTACTTTCTTGGTGTTATCCCGAATTTCCTTGAATGTCCTCAAAACAGCTATTTTGAATTTTCTGTCAGAAAGTTCATGTATCTCTGTCTCTCTGGGATTTTTCCCTTGTGCCTTACTCAGTTCTTATGGTGAAGTTATGTTTTCCTGGACCATTTTATGCTGTGTGTATTCATCAGTGTCTAGTCATAGAAGAGTTAGGTACTTACTCTAGTCTTCACAGTCTGGGCTTGTTACTACCCATCCTTCTTGGGAAGGCTTTTGAAGTATTCACAAGGCCTTGGGTGTTGTAATCTAAGTCTTTTGTCAATGTAGCCATATCTGCATTAGGGATCACCCCAAGTCCAGTAATGCTATAGTTCTTATAGACTCACAAAGGTACCACTTAGTTCTCTTCCCTTACTTTCTCCCCTACAACAGGGTCTGCTGAGCTGCCTGGAGCTGAGGTGGGGGTAGCCAGCACTACTGGGTCTTCACTGGATCATACCTGAGGCCAGCATAGCACTGGGTCTTGCCCAGGGCTTACTGTAACCGCTCCTGGGCTACCACCTATGTTGGTTCAAGGTCTTAGGGCTCTACAATCAGCACATTGTGAAGCCGGCCAGTCTTCTTCCTTCCTTTCAGGGTGATAAGTTCTGCCGTGTCTCAGGTTGGTCCAGAGATGCCATCTGGGAGCCAGGGCCCAGAGTCAGAAACCCCAGAATTCTCCCTGGTGCTCTATTCTACTGCAGTTAAGCTGGTCCTGAAAACACAAGACAAAGTCTTTCCTATTCTTTCCTCCCGTTTCCCCAGGCAGAAGTGTCTCTTCCCATGTCTGCCATCAACACAGGCCCACAGGTAATACGGCCTGAGTACTGCTGATGCTCACTTAAGGCCCAAGAGTCAGCTTATGGTGAATGCTGCTATGCCTGGAACTCACCTTCAGAGCACTGGGCTCCCCTCTGGCCCAGGGTATGTCCAGAAATGTCATCCCAAAGCCAAGGCCTGGAACTGGGGAACCCTAGAGCCCCCTTTGCTCTTTTCCACTGTGGCTGAGCTGTTTCCTAAGCTTCGAGATAAAGTCCCCTTTACTCTTCCCTCACCTTTTCTCAAGCATAAAGGGTTTCTCTCTGTAGCCACCATAGCTGTGTATGTTCTGAGTCACACCTGAAGCCAGCATGTCTCAGAATCTCACTAAGGCCCATAGCACGTACTACCTGGTTGCTGCTGCTGATTACTCAGGGCCATGGGTTCTTAAATCAGCAGTTGATGAATAATGCCAGGACTGGGTCCTTCCTTTCACGGCAGTAGCTTCCCTTCTGGCCCGTGGTGTGTCCAGTAATGTCATCCGGGATCTCATGCCTGGAATAGGGCCTACACAACTCAGCCCAATGCCCTATCCTACTGAGGCTGAGCTGGTATCCAAATGGCAAGAAAAAGTCTACTTTTCTCTTCCCCCTCCTCTCCTCAAGTAGAAGGAAGAGATCTCTTTCGGAGCTACTAGTTACATTGCCTGTGTTTGGGGGAAGGGTGATGCAAGAAAATCCCTTAGCCACCCTGGCTTGTGTCTTACTAGGTTGCATACACCCGAAGTCCTCTGGCTGTGAGCCCATTACAACACTAAGACTTGCCCAGAAGTTTCAGTCCTTGTGGCCTAGACAGTACATCAAGTATATTTAGGACTCCAGAGCACTGTAGCCTGCGGAGCCAATGCTTGCCAATTCTGATCATTGCAATGAGCATTTACTCTTTGGCTGGGCTGATCTAAATGCTCTCTCCATGGATGCCATCTGAGTTCTGCCCAGTGTTGGCAGCACTGAGTTCTCACAATCACTTTGCTCTCCTTCTCCCAAACACACAGATTCTCTCTGCAGCACGCAGCCACTGCCAGGGAATTGAAAAGTGGTGGCATTAGCAATTCAAAGCTGTGCTTCCTACCCTCTTCTGTGCCTCCTTCAAAGGTATTAAGTTAAAATCAGGTACTGTGATTTCTCACTTGCTTTTTGGTTCTTATGTAGGTGCTTTTTTGTGTGTAGGTAGTTGTCAAATTTGGTGTTCCTGTGGGGAGGACTATCAGTGGAGGCTTCTATTCATCCATCTTACTGCAACCCTCTCCTAACGTCTTACTGATATTAAAAATTTTTTATGCTACTATTGATTACTTTTCCTCATATTTTCTTTGTGTTTTCTTCGTATTTTATTCTACCCAATGATTCTGTGTATTTTCAACTTGCTAACTCTGTTAAAATTATATCATTTTCTCATTAATAAAATTAATTTTTATTTATTAAGTGCTGCATAAAATAGATCAAATACAGGTACAAAGTTCACCTAAGTAAACATACATGTGTTATACATATATAATATTTTTAGCACTTTGGTTAGGTCTAACTGACATAGAAAAACTATACCCATTTCAGGTTTACAATTTGATAAGTTTTTATATAGGTATGCACCCATGAAACCATCAGTGCAATCAGGATGATGAAAATATCAAGAAATCCTAAAATTTCCTCATCCATCTTTATAATTTACTCACCTACTCTTCTCTGTCACTTCCAAACCACAAACACTGATTTCTGTTTTTTCACTACACTGCTTTTTCTCATTATACCTTAGTTTGCATTTTACAGTATTATATAAATGGAATCTTACAAAGTATACTCCTATTTTGTCAGACATTTTTCATTTAGAATAATTATTTTAGATTGTGTATGTTTTGTTTCTATCAATAGCTTATTACTTTTCAATACCAAATAGTATTCCATTGTATGGCTATATCAATTTGTCAAAGTATTCACCTCTAAATAGACATTTCTTGTTTCCAGTTTTCATCTATTACTAATAAATCTGCTATGAGTATTAATAACTGTTTATTTTGACATGTGCTTTTATTCCCTCTCTTGGGTAAATACTTAGTAGTGAAATGGCTAGATCATGTATATGGCAGGTGAATATTTAACTTTTAAAGGAGCTTCCAAACTGTTTTCCAAATTGATTATACTATTTTGCATTCCCACCAGCAGTGTATGAGTTCCATTTCCTCCTTATGTAATTCAACCTGGGCTACAGTCAGTCTTTGTAATTTTAGCTGTTCTGAGATATCTAGTAAGATCTCATTTTTTGTTTGTGGCTGTAATCTACATTTTCCTAATGACCAATAATGTTTGACATTCTTCCTCATGCTTATTTGCCATCCATGTGTCTAATATTGTAAAGTTTCTATGTAACTCTTCTCATTGTTATAAAAATGGAGTTGTTTCCTTTTTATTGACTTTTGAGAGGTTCTTACAGATTGATAAAATTCTGATATTTGACATATGAAAATATCTGTAGACTTTGTTGTAGCTTTGTGGCTTGTCTTTTTATTTTTAACAGTTTCTTTGAAGAGTAGAAGTTTTAATTTTGATAAAGCTATTTTTATTCTTTTATAGATTGTGTTTTTGTGTTGTATCTAAGAAATGTTTGACTAATCCACAATCGTGATGAGTTTCTCCAATGTTTTGCTTAGAAATTTTAGTTTTAGGTTTAATGTTTAGGTCTATGACTTATTTGAGTTCATTTTTGCAGGTGGGGAAAGATAGAGATCAAACATGTTTTATTGTTCTGTTGCATGTGGCTATCACTTGTTCTATCAAGATTTGTTGAGAAGACCAACCTTTCTCTACTGAACTGCCTTTGCACCCTTGTCAAACATCACTTGTCCCTATATAAGTGAATCTATTTCTGGATTATCTATTATTTTCTGTTGATCAGTTTGTTCATCTTTAAACTAGTACCACATGAATGTATCAAAGTAGGTTGATAACCTTGGAATAAGATAGAGTTAGCCCTCTTTGTTTTTCTTTTTAAAAATTATTTCATACTTTTTAAAGTTGTCAAAACAAATTCCTAGTTTGCCTAGTTGGTGACCTGTTAGCACTAATGAAACTGGCTGGTGATGCAGCTTTAGGTTACTTCTGAAAGATTAGTAGAAAAGTAGAAATATATTGTCATTTTATTATTGTTCATTAATTTTTACAAAATAAAATTCATCCCCCCAAATAAACTCTTTTAATCTGATAGCAAAACTGAAAAAGAACTGAGCCATCTGTGTCATTCTCTTTTTTATTATAATTTCATTGTAATCACTCTGGAAATATGTGTGGGAGATTTTCAATTAATTTTCTGCAAAGTCTTAAAAAGCAGAAAACAGACGACAACAAACTTTAATTTAAAAGAAAAGCCTTCTAGAATCAGGCTGCTGTAGTGTATTTTGAAAATGTATACACAGTTTGAAGACTGATATTTATAGCTGCAGCTAGAGTTGTGATTTATGCTACTGAGGTATAACGCTGTGTAATTGATATGCCATATGATGATACTAATTGCAATCTGGATGAAAATTAGAAATGATGGAGTCATGTCTTAGAAATCCTAACAACTTTGAAAGTACAGTTTAAAAATAGAAAATATACTGTTGCACAAAGTTATTGTACATACAGATTTCTTCCTGAAACATCACTATGTTCATTTGAAATATACATGATGAATTTGGAAGAAAGCAGAATCTGGACAGGAAAGGAAGGGTGGAACTGCGTACAATATGAATCAATTCTACATCTATTATTGCTAATAAAATATTTTGAAGAGTCCCTTTGTTAACATTCATATTATAATATTTTTTTCTGATTTTTAATGAGTATATATTGCTTACTGAAATGCATACATTTTACTAAATAACTGCACATATATTTTTAGAAAGAAATGGGGGGGGCAAAGACAGGAGAGGTTTTGTGCCACACATTGTGTTAAGCACTTCATTAGGCTCTTCTGATTTAACCTTTTGAATAACATAGCAAGGCTCATGTGTTGTTTACAGATTATGGACCTGAGGCTGGGATTGGTTCAGCGATTCAGAAAACTATTAAGTGTTAGATTTAGTCTCAGAACTTTACAATTCCAAAACCTGGGTTTTTTCCTGGAGACAATTATCCAAATATATGGAGTATTATAAAATACCTGGAGCCAGATTACAAGGAGGCTTTTTTTCTGAGGCTGTATTCAAATAATTAATTTTACAATTTCATTTATGTTCAGTTCCCAGAAAAAAATGAAAAAGGTTCTTGAGAAATAGAATCAGGAATTTATATTTTAAATGATATTTATTAAATGTAGACTGATTAATGTAATGATTAAATGTAGACTGAAAGAGAATGATACATATTTTGATTTAACCTGACAAGTGCTAAAATGTTTGGAACCAATGGAAGCTTTAGAGACTGCTTTTCTTCCCTATGAAATAAAATTATTTTTAAAAGTTCCTTAATTACCCACGTTTGGTTGGTCAAGGCAAGACAATGACCAAAGATCTTTGACTTATTTAGCTTAAACAGGGAAGGAGGGAGGAAGAGATGGAAGGATGAACCTGGGAATCTAGTACATCATTAAAATTGGAATGGCTTTGTGGTGTGTATGTGTATTTAAGAAATAAGGCAACACCATCAAAATATCGTTTTAAATTTCATTCAGTACTAGTTTTAGACCTGAACTATTCTGGGGAACACTTTTGCAGTCTCACAAATAATTTAGTGCCTTTAATTATCTTGGCATATGAAAGTTAATTATTGTCAGAAAAGAAAAAGAGAAGGAGAGAGGAAGGAAACATTGATTGTGGTACCTGTTATCTTAGAGATTTTCACATATGAAATCTCGTTTGTCCCTCACAATATCTTTCAGGTACGAAATTTCTTTATTTGAAAGACGAAAAATATCAAAGCATACAAACTCATTATCATTCACTGTCTGGTGTCTAATGTCTTGAAAAGCATCCTTTCATGTATTTTGCCCAGGTGTTTTTGTTGTGTTAGGTGGGTAAAACATGTCCCATTACTTGTTTTAGGCCAGAGGTTGAAGTTTTCTATTTTTTCCCTGAATGACTTTTGTAGTTATATTCTTTCAAGGAGTTTGTTCATTTGATCAATGTTGTGTAATTTATCAACATACAGTTTTTTATTATATTCCCTGATTATTCATTTTATGTGTCTGAAATATGTAGTTGTAATCTGTGCTCTTTCTTTTCTTCTGATAATTCTGTCTAGAAGTTTATTAATTTTATGAACATTTTCAAAGGAGCAGATTTTGAAATCATTGATTTTTCTCTATTGGTTATTAATTTTCTATATTATTGACTGCTAATCCTATCTTTACTATTTCCTTCCTTCAGTGTACTTTGTATATAAGCTTTTCTTCTTTTTAAAGCTTCTTAAGGTGGAAGCTTAGATCATTGATTGAAATATTTCTTTTTTTCTATATTAGCACTCAGTACTATAAGTTACCTTTTAATCACTGCTCTCACAATATCCCACAGATGTTTATATTTTATATCTTTATTTTTATTTAATTTGAACTAATTTTATTTTAAAAATTGAACAAATTTTTATAATTTTACTTGTAGCTTTCTCTTTTATTAGTGAATTATATTGTAGGATTTAAAAATTTCATAATATTTGGGAATATTCTAATTATATTTCTATTTTTATTTTCATTTTAATTTGCTTTTGTCATAGACATTCTATGTATGATTTAAATCATTTAATATTTACTGAAAATTGTTTATGTGCACTTCAAGAAAATTTTTGGAGGAAGATTTTCTAAATGTCAATAAGGATATTTTGGTCAATAGTGTTGTTCAAGTCTACCATATTATTGCTTATTTATTTTCTACTTGTTCTAACAACTGCTGATAGAATAGTCTTAAAATATCCAACTGTAACTGTAGATTTGTCTATTCTTTAGGTTTTGTCAGTTATTGCTTTACATACTTTGAATCTTTGTTATGTATATATGCATTTAGAATTTTTATGACTTCTTTATTAATTGACCTCTGATAATTATCTAATACCCATCCCTATTCCTTGTTCTGAAGTCTACTTTGATATTACTAAAGTTACTCTAGCCTTGGTTTCATTACTGTATGCATGGTATATCTTTTCATATCTAGCCTCTCTGCTATTTTTATCATACATTTTATGTCTCCATATCTTTAAACCTTGTGTCTTTGTTTTACATGGCTTACTTAAATGGCATATAATTAGGTCTTGTTTTTCTTATTCCATCTCACAATCTAGGCCTTTTAATTGGAATGGTTAGGCTATTTGCATTTAATAAAATTATTTATATACTTGGGTTTAAATCTACCTTATTGCTGTTTAAATTTTATTTACACCATCTGTTCTTCATTTCTTTTTCCCTTTTTTCCCACCTTCTTTAGGGTTGTATTTTATGATTCAATTTTATCTTCAGTATTAGCTTGTTAGATATAACTCTTTTGTGGTTTTTTTCCTTTTTTTTCTTTTTTTAGATGTTGTGCCAGGGTTTACAATACACATGTTTAGCTACCTACAAATAAAATTAAACTGTGTTATATTTAGTGTAAGAACCCAACCATAGGTTCTTTATAAAACAGTAAATTTCTGTTTCCCTCACTCTAGCCTCTCTGATATTTTTCTCATATATTTCATTTCTCCATATCTTATAAACTCTAACACAAATTATTAGTTTTATTTTAAATATAAGATTATCTTTTAAAAGTTAAAACTGAGAAAGAGTACCTGTCTTAGCTAGGGCTGCTGTAACAAAATACCATAGACTGAGTGGTTTGAATTACAGACATTTATTTGTCACAATTCTAGAGGCTGGGAAGTCCAAGATCAAGTTTAAGGCAGATTTGATTCCCGTAAGAGCCCCCTTCTTCACTTGCAGAGGGTTTCCTTCTTTCTTTGTCCTCATATGATAGAGAAATAGCTCTGGTCATTGTTCTTCTTCTTAAAGGGACACTAATTTCACCATGGTGTCTCCACCTTCATGACCTCATCTAAACCTAGTTACTTCCCAACAGCCCCATCTCCTAATCCCATCACAATGGGAGTTAAGGCTTCAACACATGAATTTGGGAGAATACAGATATTTAGTCCATAACAGTGTGTTTTGTATTTACTTACATATTTACTATTTCTAGAACTCTTTAATCTTTGTGTTGTGGATCCAAATTTATTCTGTGTGAAGAACTTCCACAAACTTTCAGTGGTCTTTAAGTGTGTTGATGACTGATTTGCTTAGCTTTTGTTTGCTTGCAAAGGTCTTTATTACACATTTCTTATGAAAATATATTTTCATTGGATGTCAAATTATAGTTTTACAGTTTTTCTTTCAGTAGTTTAAAATTTTTTCTCACCTTTCTTGTTTAAATGTTTTCTATGGAGAATATCATAGTCATTTAATCACATTTTACATAATGTGACTTTTTTTATCTGGTGTCTCTCTCTTTTTTTTTTTTTCTTTTTTTCTTTTTTTTTTAATGAGAGAGAGAGAGACAGGGCCTTATCTGTCATCTAAGCTGGAGTGTATTGGCATGATCTTGACTCATTGTAGCCTTGAACTCCTGGGAGCAAGTGATCCTCCTACCTCAGCCTCCCAAGTAGCTGGGACTACAGGTGTGTGTCACCATACTGGTTAATTTTTAAACATTTTTTGTATAGACTGAGTCTAGCTATGTTTCTCAGGCTGACCTTGAACTCCTGGGCTTAAGCAACCCTCCCACCTTGGCTTCCCAAAGTTTGGAATTATAGGCAAGAACCACCATGCCCAGCAAACTTTTTGAGATTATTTTGTTAATCCCTGGTTTTCATTCATTTTGATTAAGATGTGCTTTGTTAGGGTTTTCTTTATGTTCTTCTTCTTGGAATTTGTTGAGTGTCTTAGGTATATGATGTTATAGTTTTGCTCATCTTTGGAAAGATGCTGGCCATAATTTAGCTATTGTTTCTTCAAATTAGTTGTTTTTGACCCCCTTCTACTTTTTCTTTTCTTTTCTTTTCTTCTTTCTTTCTTTCTTTCTTTCTTTCTTTCTTTCTTTCTTTCTTTCTTTCTTTCTTTCTTTTCTTCTTCTTTTTTTTTTTTTGTTCAGTTTAGTTTAGTTTTGTTTTTGAGATAGAGTCTCACTCAGTCACCCATGCTGGAGTGCAGTGGCGTGATCTTGGCTCACTGCAACCTCTGCCTCCCAGGTTCAACCAGTTCTCCCGCCTCAGCCTCCTGAGTGAGTAGCTGGGACTACAGGCATGTGCCATCATGCCTGGCTAATTATTTGTATTTTTTGTACAGACAGGGTTTTGCTGTATTGGCTAGGCTGATCTCAAACTCCTGGCCTCAGGTGATCCACCTGCCTGAGCCTCCCACAATGCTGGGATTACGGGCAATGCCTGGCCCTTTTACCCTTTTTTCTTTTGCTTGGGACTCAAATTATTTGTATGTTATATTGCTTGATATTATTCTATATGTTTCTGAGACTTCATTTTTCCCTCTCTTTGCTTCATTGTGGTAAGATTCTATCGCTGTGTCTGCACTTTCACTGATCTGTCATCTGAACTGCCTAATTTCCTGCTTGGGTTTTCAGCCACTGCAGAGAATATAAGCAGTATGCTGGGCAAAATTACACGATGTACTTTCTCATTTCTCATCTCTTAGGGATCACTGTCTTACACTGTCTGTATTCTATAGTCTAAAACAGTTATTTTATAAATTGTTGGGGATTTTATTTTTGTTGTTGTTTAGTGCAAGAATGTGTTTCTTTTTTGGATGGAATGGAAATATTTCCTCAGTAGATTTTGATAATACTTTCTTTATATTGATCTTGTGTTGTAATTTCTAACATTCATCTTTCTCAACAAATATTTATTGGGAATCTATTATGCTAGGCTTTAAAGGACTTGTCTTCAAGGAACCAGCCTACTACACAAATAAAAAAATACTATGAAATAAGGCAGGACTTGTAGCAGAAACGTTGAAAGGGTACAGGTGGATACCAAAGAGAAACATGGTGGTAATTTCAACAGAAATATATGTGATTCAGAGAGAGATGAATAACTCTTTTCCATGAGATGGTGTAACCAGACCAAAAAAGAAAAGTTTATAAATGAAGTGGTTTTTTTCTAAGACACAAACTCTTTTAACTTGATATGTTGATTTCAGAAAGCTGAGATAAATTCTATATCCATTAAGAAATTCCCTGGAAATACACACACACACACACTCTCTCTCTCTCTCTCTCACACACCACCCAGAAGTAATACTTCCATTAAGACAATATAGATGAGGAAAATGTGTAAATAAATAAATTTAAAGAAGTCTTCTAGAAATGAGTAGGAAGGGATATATGTGTTGAATTTCAAGCACAGCAGAAAGAATGGTCAATTTGACCTGAGCAAGCAGGAAGTCTTGATTAGAATATTGTTGATGTTACTGATTCTAAAAATTTAATTGTTCTTGGCTGGCTGGGTTGGTGAAATGTGTGGTGTTGATGGAATCTTTTAGGAAAACAAAATGAAAAGTCATAGAGACATGAGTCAGGTTTCTGTGCTCTGTAATCTAGAAGAAAAATTAAATGGAAAGAACTCAGAGTGTTATGGAGATAAGAGGTGTTGTTAGAGATAGGACTGAAAAGTTTGCAAGAACTGTTTGTGAGGGATTAAACATCAGTTTGTGAGATTGTATTGACTGGTTAAGAACAGTGAGGTAAATGCCTTACTTCTAGATTTCTTTCTTAAACACAGGCAGAGATAGCAGTACTCTTCACCAAAATTGTCAATACTAGAGTAGAAGTCTTGGTGGGTAGGGAGTAAATTTAATTTCAGAATTTTTAGGGCTTTACTTCCTGAGAATATCCACTTAGAGAAATCCAATGGACATTTAATATAATTTGCTATGGTTTGTGGAAGAAGTTTTACTAAAATATAGTTTTGAGATTTCTCAACCACAGGTTGTTGCCATAGTCATTAATGCAGATGAAATAATCCAGAAGAAATGTGAGAAGAAATAAAAGATGAAATACTAAGTAGCCTTGGGAAAAAAATTAAGAAGAATGAGAAAAACCAGAAGAAAATATGTCATAGAAGCCAAAGAAAGTGACAATTTCTAGAAATATTTAACAGTGATACATACATAAAGGTAATGTGTGGTAAATGACAAGAAGGATCTGCTGGGCTTTGTAGTTGGAAGGTCATAGGTAACATTTGATAAGTGGCGAAGTAATAGACTAATTTAGATGACAGTAGGAAGATCAGGTGATAGAGACCAAGGCCAAAGGCTAATCACTTCCCAGGAAATCTGGCTGTGAAGGGAAGAAGGGTATCTGAAGAGAGACACTGGGAGAAAACTATTGTTTTTAGTAGGTAAAACACTTAAATATATTTTTAGCCTCTCTTGTAAGAACCAGTAGAGAGGGAGAAGTTGAAAATTTAGCAGGAAATATTCTTAATGACAGTGTAGATATGGTAAGACTATCTCTTTTATACACAGCTGGTGGGTGTATAAATTGGTATAATCTTTCTGAAAAGCAATTTGATAATGTGTGTAAAGAGCCTTAAATATACAGTGTTTGACCCTGAAAGTCTACATAGAGAATTCCACCCTGTGGATATAATCAGAGATGTAGATAAAGATTTATGTACAAGGATAATAATCACAGAATCATTTATAATAATGAAAAAAGGAAACAATCTTTATGCCAAACAAAGAAGACACAATTAAATAAATTATGGTGTATTCACAGAGTAGTCACAACCATTGTAAATGTTATTTTCAAAGACTTTCAAATTATTGGAGAAAATGTTCTTGTAATATATTTTTGAGTGAAAAAAATGAGAAACAAAAAAGCTGAATGCAGAGTGTAATCTAAATTTTGTAAACTAAAAAATAAAAATTGAAAGAACAGATACAGAAATTAGTAGAAGAACACTAGAAAATTGAGCAATGCCTCAGGCTTGACTTAAGGGTTCTAGATAACTACAGTGATCGAAGGGTTAGTTTTAGGTGCAATATCATCTCTACCTAAATGAATGAAGAAATAGAAAGATACTTATAGATATGGGGAAAGGAATCAAGACTTTTTCTATTAAGTGAACAGCAAATCCTTCATCACCATCACCATCATCATTATCATCAGGAACTCACAATATTAATAACATATTTAGAGATAATTTTGTGTCAGTTTTTTATTACATGTTTTAAAAAATCACAGTACTTTAGACGAGCAAACCAAGTCACAGCAAAGAAGAACCATACTCAAAGTTTTACACGCTCTAGAAAATGGTGGATGTGAAATTCATACCCAGTTCACAGTCCAGTTGTGAGCCTTCTGCTGAGAGAGGAGTGGAGCAACATTGGGGAGGAGGGACTTAAAATGTATGGGGTAGTCACTGTGGGGACATTGAGGGGACTTGTCCAGAAACAGGATGAAAGAGTTGGTTGAATGGTACTGAGGGTCGTATTAACATTATTTACTTGTAGGGCCACCAGTCCACAAAACTATATGCTATAAATGAAGTAACCTGCCATGGTTCAGGAGAAAAAAAAGAGAGAGAGATTAGTTATAGTGTGTTGACTAGCAAACAAAAACAAAAACAAAAAAGTAGGATTTGAAACCTTTGAAGGTGTTGGCAATAAATGAAGCCGAATGGATCTAAGTCTAATATGGAACACTGAGCTTTTGTTTTATAGGGAGATGAAGTAAAGGATAAAGAAAGGAATGGAGGGAGGAACTGCAGTACTTGCTGGGTCAGGGGCATAGTGAGAAGAACTGAACTGGAAAGTTGATACAATTTGTCGTCCTTGAGGAGATTGAAGACTTTGATGTTATATGGTTAGATAGTAAGATAAGCTGTCTAAACATCTGTGAAAAAATGAATGACTAAATCATTCCTATGATGACAGAAATAAGAAGCAGAGGAAGACTCTGAAGCATGTTTCAAATTGCTTAGTAGATGAAAATGAAGATCTTCATCTAGAAAATCTCTAAATGATGAAAATGTGAGGTAGAGGAGAGGTGGTAAAGTGGAATGACTTCAACTTCAAAGGATGAAAGGGCGTTGCATGGAGACCAATGAACTAAAGATCTACAATCAGCAAAGGGCACAGGCATAATGACCATGGACTTTATGGCATTGGAGTATACAGACAAGGATTTTAGTGGAGAAGAAGCAGGTTGTATTCTTATGTTTAGAACATTGTCTGATGCACAGTTAATGCTGAATGCCCATTTATCTAACCTCATAGACAAATAAAAGGCTATATAATTAATGTGGCCAGAGCAGGAGATAAAGGGTTTCTGTGAAGAGGTGGAGGATGTGATGGGATAGGGGTTGTTTACCTTGGAACATAGGTTGCAGAGAGTATAATGCAAAGTATTTACAAAGAAGACCAGAAATGGACAAAAGAACATGATGGGAAAATGCACAGAAAAAAAAAATCAATGGATAAACATCAGGTAAATGTTTGTTGATGGGAAGAACTAGTGTTCAGTCCAGTGAATGAGAATGACAGGAATAAAGGTTATGACTCATAATGACTATCCTAAGGTGCCCTGGGACAGAGCCAACTAAGCCCTAAGTTGTCTGAGAACCCTAGCAATGTTAAGAGCCTACAGCCTTTTCTCAGCACTCAAATTACAAAACATGGAAAAAGCTTTATGATGACTTTTGAAGCTAATTCTGCCTTGGTGATTGGAGGTGATTAGCTGTCACTTGCCAAAGAATCACTGGCTTGAGGCAGCTATGGTGCCAGGTTTTTTTCCTGACATGAATTAGGTATAATAAAGCAGCTTGGGGTGGGGAAACTACTTTTAAATACAAGAGCATTGATTTTAAGAATAAACTGGGGATAAATTTGGCAATTTTCTCCAATTCTTAGCCCTCCATGGTGTAGAGGTAGGCATCTGGTTGCTAGAATCCTAAATTCTCAAGTTCTGTAACTAGCCTGTTTCTATGTTCTGCTCCAACAACTTAGTAAGGCCATTGAGGTGGTACACCCTCTCTTCATTAGCTTGCATGTCAGTGAGATGTATATGAAAGTCTGATAATATGTATTAGTTCTGAGGCAAATAGGTGAATGAGATAAATCACTGTGGAAAGGAAACACCCCTAGTTCCCTCACATTGTCATTGGGGTAATATAATTTTCTACAGGGAGAATTATTGACATGTAGTGAAATGCGAAATCAATATCCGTATTATTTACTGAATAAATTTATTTTACTAGAATCATTGGTAAACATCTTCAATAAAAAATTCCCCAAATTCTTGGATGGATTTGTGTTTTAATTAACATTCTTAGCTGGAAATTAGAGGCAGATGGGAAGGGGTGTTAATAATTCCGTAATTGGTAACAATCACTTATGAAACAGAGAAACAACTCATAGCTCACTAATTATTTCAGAGAGTAAAACACTCCAAATTGTTAGGAGAAGCGCTCAGTGATACAAGAAGTCAGTAAATAAGGACTGGGTAGAGGCAACAGCCCTGGGTTTGAATTTTGGGTCCACCACTTATTAGCAGTTTCTACCTTGTTTCTACCTCAAGGAGCAAGGACAACCTATTTTATAAGAAAGGTTCTGAGCAGTTCGATATTAATAAATCATTTTGATTGACTTTAACCTAGCATTTCCTAACATGCTTTATGCCAGGTCTTTCTCCCCTATAAAAAATATTAACCCCTTAAGAAATTAGAATGCTTTAGAAAACTTTAGGAAACTTTGATGGAAGGTATCCAAATTCCTCTCCCATTGTTGGTGGGTTGAAATTAGCAAGAGCAGCTGATTTTTATTAAGTGCTCACTATGAGCTAGGTTCTGTACTATAGACTTGAACTATAAAATCTCCCTTAATTCTTACAACATTTGAAGGCTACTACTATCACCAACACCAGTTTGAAGTTAAGGAAACGAAGGCACAGAGAGTTTAAGCATCTTACCTAAGCTCACAAGGCTAAGAAGCAGTGGAAGATGCTATAAAGACAGGCAGTCTGGCTCCACAGCCAGTTTCTGTAATCACAATGCTAACTCTTCTAGGGTTTAATCAGCTCATGTGGTTCAGTGAATACCAAGTGGAAAGTAAAGACCTAGAAACTACAAAACAGGCCCCATGGAGTGGCATATTCCAAAGTTCCAGGAGCAAGTATGGAAGCCAGGGAATAGAGTTCAGAAACCAGAGAAGCAGGGCCAAATGCAAGAGCAGTGATCCGAGAATAAACTGGGAGAAGTCTGAAGCATTTTTTCTAGACTGCTGGATACTGTCTATGGCTTGCTTTTATCTGTCATTCATGGTCTTGTGTGTAGTTAAGCCTGCTGAGTTTAAAAGACCAATAATAGGATGGACCTCTTGGTTTAAATGAGAAATTTTCATTAAATCAGGATATAGAACTCTATGCAAGCTGTAGTCTCATACAACTAGAATTAAATAAAAGAAAAGCATACTAGGCCAAATAAATATAACTAGGAAGGCAGCAGACATTGCTACATTTCATTTGAAATTTTGAAATTCTTATATGTCAAGGAATATACTAACTACTTCATCATGGATGCCAATGGGCACTGCTTGCTCTTTAGCTTAGCCCGAATAGCTTTTAAATGCAATGTCCTATTTTAGCAGGGTTTTTGGTTTGAGGAGTTTAAGGTAGGATGGTTAAAATGGATTTTTTCCCCTCTGCAATGTGACATTTTCTTTAGGGTTAAGAAGTCTCCCCTATTGGGAGATGGGAACCATATGTTGTTAAGCAATGGGTTTATATTTTATTAAAGAGAGGAAATTGTATTATTTAGAGAGGGTATTTGGATGTGAGGGCAAGCTGCTGTGAAATCTATCACCCCATTTTTCTCCAGAGTTGATTTACTGGCCTCATACAGGTTTCTCTTTGAACCCTTGTTCATCCTGCAGCTCAAGGAGCTGGGTTTCTCAGTCAGAGGTGATGACTTCTGAGAGTCAAAGAGGTCCATTTTGCTCACAGGTTTCCAAGAGTCTAACATAGAAAAATAGGTAATTGTGCATATTTCCTGAGACCCAAAACTTGTTCAAATTTTGAGTAGTCGACTGGATGTCTCTCCTGTTCTCCCATCTCCATAGAAAAATAAATTCTCAAAAGTTGCCAGAAGCACCTGTGTTAGACTGTAATGGCAATTTGGATACCAGTAAAGCAGGACTTGTCGAGGCAAAAGGAACACCAAGAAAAAAGTGTGGCCAGGAATGCATCATAGTCTCAAAATAGATTCCTTGAAATATTCATTAAGAATAAATTTGCTGAATCACTCTAAAACCTATTAAAAATGCCTAAATTTTACCACAGAGACTGGATCCAGGAGCCTCTCCTCTATTTTCTGAGTTATGGTGTCTCTCTCCAGTGTTGAGAATAGATTAACAATATGCCAAAAGAGGAAAATCTGTTCTCTTGTTTGGGTGATGGTTGGCTCCCACCTCTGGCACTTTGTAAAATTAGGGAGGTGAGCTGTCTTAGATCTGATAGTTTAAAGTGTCTGGTGGTATTTGGAGAGTAGGCCATCCGATGGTTTCAATTTAAATGAATTTATTTGTGCAAAGTAATATTCGACCATATTGAACTATAGCCTCACCTCAGGCTGCCTCATCATTCAGGGTCACAGAATAGTGCAGATGATTGTGAGACCACTAAATCTGTGTTTCTCAGCTCTACACTCTTTATTTAAACCTAAAAGTATACTTGCACTTGCTGGTCTTTAGGCACTGCATTCCTAGCACATGGACAACTTTGCAAAGGTTCCTTGTTTCCAAACCAGATTTTTCTTCTCTCTGTAGTTTGACAGAGTGTCCCCTAATAAGATTTCTGCATTCCTAAGCTAAAGGATAAGAACTACATCTGTCACTGAGAGGATATCTAATTAAGACCTCATCTGGTACATTACCACTAACTACTTAGTGGCATAAGACAATGACCCTAGAAGGATGTTCACAGCTCTTCGGGTAAAGAATTCAGACAAGGCCAACTAGAGGTGGCTTGTCTCTATTCCATGAGGTCTGGGGACTCAGCTGGAAAGACTCCAGCTGGAAGACTCTAAGCTGGATGTGACTTGAATGGCTGAAGCTAGAATCCTCTGAAGACTTTTTTACTAACACATCTGGAAACTGGGCTGGGATGACTTAAGGGGTGGGCTCAGCTGACACTCTGGAACAGAGCAAATATCCATGGTATCCTCATGTCATTTGGGCTTCCTCAAAGCATGGTGGCTTAAGGGTATTTGAATTTATTACCTGGTGGGCAGAGCTCCAAATTCAAATGTTCCACTGAACAAGGTAGAAGCTGTGTGGTTTTATGACCTAGCTTTGGAAATCAAATATACTCACTTCTAACCATACCTAAAAGGTCAACGTGGTCACGGCCTGCACAGACTCAATAGCGGATAAAATATACTGCCATCTCTTTCTAGAAAGTGTCAAAAAATTGTGGCTATGTTTTTAAACTGCCACATTTACTAACACATTTCACAAAGTAATTAAACTAGCTTTTTAACAGGTCCCAATATGTTTCCAAATACATATAGCTTCTTTAGTACAATCTACTTTTTACTTAGACAACTATTCTATGAATATGTCCATGGCTAAAAAAAAATCAGAGTAATAGCATAGAGCCAGTTGAGGAGGCTCAGGAAGTACCAGTCTGTAGTCATTCTTTTCTTTGGACACAAAATGACGTTACTGAGTTTCATTATCTATCTTGATCACTTAAATTCTGTGTGAAATAAATTTCATGAGGAAAAAATAGGAGTTTTTCTGTATCTGAAAATGTTCACCACAAAATGTTGGGGACCACCACCACTTTATAAAAGAGGATTATTAAATGTGGATGTTGAGGCTGGCTGCATTGGGACCTTGCCAAGTCCCATGTTAAGCTAGTTATGTCCCTTTAACTACTAGAGTGGTTTCACCATGACCGAAGTTCTTCATAGACTTGCAAAATCTGAAATTCATTATCAGTCACCACACTCTTTTAGTGATGAGATCACATTAGTATCAGAAAACTAATGCATAAACCAGACACCAGTTTAATGATTTATATGAAGAACTATAACGTTTTAGAAATACTTCCATTCACTGGCCTTCACAGTCTTTTTCTGGAAGCACTCCACTGAAAAAGCAGGTAATAATTAGACAGCCATTTGGTAAATATTGCACAAAACTTTGAAAGGCAGGTATGATGTTATCCTATATACCCAATACCTAGTAGAGAGTCTGATACAATGAGGATCCCAGTAAATGTTTGGTGAGTACATGAAGTAATACTTTGGAAAGAGACCTTAGGGAGGATGTAATCTGATGGTATTCAAATATCCCTGAGATTCTTGAGGAGGATATAGGGGCCATCATAGAGAGCAGTGGGCAGGAAGAAGCCGGGGTCCTAGAGTTGCTCTCCTTTTATCTATTTCAGATATTAGACTCTTACTAATACTTAAATTGGGAAAGGAATTATGATACAAAGTATCAGCAGCTAAAAATAAATTATGAGATTTGCACAAAGTCACCCAATTAGTAAGAGACTAACCTGGAACTCAAATAGGAAGCTTCTCGCTTTTAGCTCTGGGCTCTTTCTACTATGCAACCTGCTAATAATTCACTGGGAGCTTGGCCCCTAATTTGGTGTGAAGTTCTCTAATCTATCTCATGAGAATAGCATTTGGCAACTTTCCAGAATTTACTATAGCATTTTCATTTTCTTTCTGAGAAGCAACACGTGACATATCAATCATCACCTTATAAAATTCTTTCTGCCCTAATTTTTTTATCTTTCTCTCAGACCCTCATTCATTCGCCTTTTTAAAAATTATTATTCCTTGGGCAGCCTCACAGACAAGTTATTTTCTGAAGAGAAAAGGAGCAAGGAGGATGTAGTGGATACGTACACAATAAAATCCAGGCAAAAGCTCCTTCTAAAACACATTTTCCTTAAAGCATTGTTATCACTGCTATTGTTCATACCATTCCATTCATTCCCTTGAGCTGCCATCTCCTGCTGATGGTTTAAAGAGGTCAAAATAACCCTGGTAACTTACTTGAACATTAAAAATATCTAAGCCGTAGCACCAGAGAAGTATTTCTTGTTCATCTTCAGCTGGCTGTGCAATTGACCTTGCCTTGGAGCTATACACACTACCTTTCTAACTGCAGTCAACTGTAAGGATCCAAGAAATGGAGAGGGCCAGAGATGCAAAGCACTCTTAGAATCCTGAAATACGGTCTTCTCATTTTATACATGAAGGCACTGAAACCTAGAGAGGGGGAGGAATTTGCTGAAGGCCACATAGCTAATTAGTGGCAGAGAACTGTGTCTCCTGATTGCAAGTTTAAGACTCTATTAGCAATAGCTGACTTATTTTTGCTTCCAGCACAATGCATTGTCCTCTACCTGAAACCCTGGTGACAGAGCAGTCTTTCAGCATTGCAGAGGACTAGTGAGGTCTGGCGACTAGACATGGCACCCAACTAGCTGAATTCATAAGGGATAGACAAGTCTAGGGGGACATACAGGTCCAGTGTGCATCAGTGAGGACCAGGAAACAGCTAGCAGCATGAGGAGCTGAGTTCTCTGGCTAAGCCAGCAGTCTGTCACTCCAACTCTTTCTTGTGACAGATGACTGGGGCATTAGCAGTGTGCTTACCCAGAGAGAAACAAAGTGGGAGCAGATGGTAGGAAGTGCAAACAGGTATTTCCATTGTGCTCAGTGGAAAGAGATGAGCAATGAATCCTACTCTGGAGCAATAGTTTTAAAACTTTTTTTAAAAATAGCAAAAGCTTTTATGTTTCCAGACAAAATCTTGCCTGGGACCCCAGTGCATAAAATGGATAAAAGCAGAGTGCCACTTGTTGAATTTGGGTATAGAATAAAATGTTCTCGGAGGCTCCAGTCAACAGAGTTTGGAGACTAATGACAGCCGGAGAACCTCCCACTAGGAGAAGTTTTGGAAAGCTGTGGTTGTAGTGACTAGTGGGGGTACTATTGTCATTTAGTGGACAGTGGCCAGGGATGTGAAGGATGGTCCTAGATGCCTAGATGTTGAAGACTTGTGCTGTATCTCATATGACAGATATGAATATCTCCTCAGACATTCATGTCAGTGAAAAAGAAATTTGTAAAAAGCTGAGCCTAGAACCCAATTCTATTTTACGTGACATGGAGTATTAATTCACAGTTTTGATATACACTGTATTTTCCAGACATGCAACAACTGGGATAATTGAGGGAAGAGTAGACTTTGGTTGTTGTTGTTTGGAGCTTCATCAGGAGTTGTTTACCAAGAGAGAGAACAAAAGGGTTAAAAGCAAGGATTCTCGAGTCAGGCAGTCTGGCTTTGAATTGCAGATCCCATACTTAGTAACTGTGTATGACTTAACACAAGGTACTCAGCCACTGTGTGTCTCAGTTTCCTCAGCTGTAAGTTGGAGATAGTAACAGTACCTACCTCAAAATTTTATGGGAACTCAATGAGTCAATCATGTTTTACCTAGGAAAATTATACACTGCAGACAGTGATACTTATGTTATTTGTGGCTCTAATACAATTATATGTTTATAGTCCTGCAGTTGCAGGAGTTGCATTCCTGGTCATTACAATGTAGACATGGATGTGCATATTTATGTCTTTAAAAATATCAACTAGAAGAAAAAGTGTTGGCAATATATCAGTTTAATGTTGTCCTGTTGACTTAAATCTAAACTTGTCAAGGGTAAGAATCTAACTACTTTATTATGTTTTTTTAAGGTAGCCATGCTCAGCCTTTTACATACTGAGTATGCATTGTTTTAATATAAATTCCTTTCCTTATATATTTTATATTTAAGGTTTATGATGATTTTTCAAGATTATGTATATAGGAAGTTTATATTAAAATGTCATTTCTGGGTGCTGAAGAAGGCATTACAAAGTGCTTCTAACAGGGAGCATGGGGTGTGGTTACATGGAGAACCGCTGTAATAGGTGAATGAGAATCCCCTGGAACTCCTGAATTTATGGGTGATGAAAGCATAGTTGCTCTGGGAAAAGCTGAGAAGAAACAAGAACTTTCTACAACCTACTCTATTTTTCTGTAAGACCCCTTGCAAGCTTAAGGGCTCCAGTAAACCTAGTGTGAAAATATGGCTTTGGGACTGAGATTCTCAAAATATATCTGAGCCCCCTCAGTGAGCTTCTTAGTAGACTAAGAATAAAGTGACCAACAATGGAAATAATCTCAGTTGCATAGCCTAAAGGCCATTTGTAATTAATGTATTAAAATATTAAGGATTACTAATATCTGGCATTTTAATTATAAAATTCACCAATTCTTCTCAAGTTTATTGAAGATTCAGTTTATTATTCCACAGGGTATTTTGCTACCATCAATGGTCTGGCCGTGTTGAAAAACTCAACTGACACAGATAAAATTTGCGGAAAGGATGCTTTGTTACCCAAACATTAAAAGTGTTTTAACTTACTTATGGCTTTTAATTACTGTTATTTTTGATTCTTAATTATGCATCCTTAGTTATATTAATATCAGTTTTGTTTCTTGTGAGTTTTTTTCTGCCTAACTTTATGTAATGATTCTCATTTTTAATAGTATTATTTTGAGCCAATAAGTTGGCAATAAAAAGACTTTAAATTTATGGCATTCCCATTTTAGTGTGAATTATCTATACCTCTATTGTTAAAAAAAAAAGGTAAGAGCATGGCTTGCCCAATCTCCAGTTTGCTTCTACAGTGGCAAATTTTTGTTTGTCATTTCAATAACAAGTTATTACCTGACTGGAAAGTGAAAAAAGATGAAGTGGGTTAGGTGGAACCTATGACCATACCTAAAGGGATCAAGATTGATAAAATTTGAGAGCCCTCTTTAGCTCAGAAGTTGCACCTGGGAAGTGGATGGGGTATAGAGGAGCCAGGAGCCATGATGCCTTGTAGGTAAGATAAAGAAGGCATATTTTCACCTGGAGAGAGGTTCTTTATTACTTTTCATCTGAAAGCAGGTTTGCAGAACACAGTAGACAGGCTACACTTAAGAATGAGCCAAGGTTCTCCTGAGGAACTCTGCCTGACACGACAGGGAAGAGGCAAGTCAGATCTGAAATAGTGCTACTCTGCTTTTAGACACTTGAGATATTTCTCTGTTGGAAATTCTGGGCGTTTTTTTTTTTTTTTTTTCCTAAGCCAGATTCAATTCATCCATGAGCAAGAAGAACAGACATATCCCTGAAATGCCAAGTATCTCTATCCTAATAGAGATAGGAACACAGATCAATCTGATTATTTTTAAAAATATGAAAATTTCAGGGGCCTGCCTGCTTTCTATCAAAACACATGCATTTGTTTTTCAGGACTAATATAACATCTAAGTAGAGTAGGATGACTAGAAGACCAAATCCCATGCAATTACAAGACCATTCTAGTTTTGAGAGATTTTTGTTTTGTTTTGTTTTGCTTTTCTGGTGAATTTTGCATGAGCCCTAGAAGTGAATATGACTGGATTGACCTCCACTTGCAAGAAAAAGGCTTGCAGGAGTACCCATCCCCACCTAAACAGAAAGTTCTATAGCCTCAGTGGAAAATTGCTCTTGGGTTTTCTTCCAACCCTAGAATTTCATAATTTCAGGGGAAGTCAGAGAGACTTTTGCTAGCCCAATTCTGCTCGCTGTATATCATCTTTGCCATAGCTCTTTGAAGTTTTGGACATAACCTAGCAAAATGGACTTCCTTTTTTCTTCTCCTTCACTTGCATTTAATTAAACTCATTGAATTAATAGGAATTAAAGACCATCTATATGCCACAAATTTTGCTAAGTTTAGGGAGGCAAAGATAAGGAATGTGATTTCAAATTGCTCAAAGTCCAGGAAAAGGTACAGGCAAATGAAATAGTGGTGATAATATAATAGAAGGGTATTGTGTTTGAGATAAGCAAGGGGTGCTATGGGAGTCGAGGGTGATGGGTTGTAGTATCTTGAATCCAAAGCATTGTAAAAGTATAAGTAGCACTACATGTTTAGAAAGAGATTAAATCTCTTTTGTGCACTTCCAGATTGCTAGCTTTTTCACCTTGTTAAATTGGATTGGGATATACCAAATGCAAATGTTACTGCTGATGACACTTATTATTTTTTCTTTGGATGCTTTCTCTAAAAAGTATAATGAAGAATCAAATTTGATTAATGATTTCCAACCTTCAATAGTAATTGACAATTACTCTATGCCAGGTACTTATGTAGTTTTCTTTATGAACTCATTTAATTCTTACCATGATTACTCATTTAATCCTTACTATGATCTGGTCCTTACCTCTTATCCAGTATCATTTCTTGCCTTCTCTTACCTTAAATTTGTATTTCACCATTCAAACATGTTTCCCAATATACTTTTTAAAAACATTTTTGTCTTCATTTTAAATACCTGATATGTATGTGTTCCCCTGCTCTTTGCAAACTTAGCTCCAACATCATCTCTTCTAGAACATTTCCTAGCTAGCTCCAAGCCACTGATGGTGCCTCTTCTGTACATTCACTTGGTAGTCTGTACGTATTTGCAACCAGAGCTTACCACATTGCACTGACATTCATGTGTTTCACTCCTATATTAAGCTGTGAACACCTCAAGGACAGAAGCCATGCCTTAGTCATCTTGATATTGCCAGCATCTAGAAGAGTAGAACCTCAGGACTATTGGCTGAAAGTTCCTGATCCACAGGATGCACTGTGCAGCAGTTAGGAACTCAACTCTAGAGCTCAGGTCCTGTACTAGCATCTACTGCCATGTCCTCTGGACAAAGGATTTAAACTCTCTGAGAATCAACTTTCTCATTTGTAAAATGGTAAAAATAGTGGTATCTTCACCATGGTTGTTGGGTAAACACAATGGATATAAAATAGTTAATAAGTTATTTTTTACATAATAGTCACTTATAAATATTGTCATCAATCCTTATCATCATATTTTGAAAGCATTATACTCAAACCTTTTAAGACCAGAGTATGTCTGCTTAAGGCTACAAAAGTCTTCAGAGGAATTCTTTACAGATTTACCTCTTTGCCATTTGCTAGGGTTTGTCAATCCTTGTGGTCATAAAACAACAAGAAGATATGGCCCCATACATGAATCATACTGTTTTTCACTCACTCTTTTGACCTCTTTTCAGTAGTCTTTCTCTGTATTTGAAAAAAAATAGACTTCGAAATAAAGTGAGGAGGTTAAGAAAAAGTAGCTTGGAGGATGGGAATAAAATTTAGCCCAATATAAAATTATTAGACTTGCCACATTTTCTGTCTTGACCACTAGAATATGCTTCAATAAAACTATTTAGAAATATGTTATTTTCTGATTTATCCTAAAGAGCCATCTTTTATAGCTGGTGAACTGGAAATGTTTGTAAATAAATGTCAGCAGCATGATATTTTCTTTAAATGATAGAGACTTTAAATGACTGAAAGTAGTTTCAAAGATTATGTGAATTATAAAACAATATAATTATAAAAGCTAACATTTATTGTTTGTTTACTGTGATAAGCACTTTACATTTCTTATCCCATTTAGTAATTATAACAATTCAGTGATGAAGTACTGCCACTTCTATTTCCATCAAAGAGATGAAGAAAGTAAGGCTTGGAGAGGTTAGGACTTGTCCAAGGTCAAAAGATACAAAGATGCAAATGTGAGACACTAAATAAGTTCTGTTGACTCCTGAGTTCATGATCTTTATCAGTTCACTGAACTAATAATACAAGCACGTACAGACATGCTGATTATGCATACATGCATGCATACACATGTAAAAAGCCAGTATATTTAAGCTTCTAATTGTGTACATAAAGCTGCAATTGATATATAAAAATGAAATTATTTGTTTCACATTACACATTGACTCTGATCAATAAATAAAAAAGAAGCAAGGTTCAATACATTATTTTAGCCTGTTTCTGAAGATCATGAAGTTCAATTGAGTTCAGTTTCAGGAGGAGTCAATGTAGAGCAAGAATGGCATTGTTCTTGTTCCTGATGACCTTTGAGCTGTCTAAGCTCCCAGAAGACAGACACAAGATTCACTTTCTGTTTGTTTGTTTGTTTGTTTTAAACTTCTCTACCCAGCTGTGACTCACTGTTCAGCAAATACCTCCAGTCTCTGGAAATATTCAATTCATTCTTCTTTTCTAATCAGCAAACCCTCCTCTGCCTCCAGCTCAGTTCATCATTAGTTTGATTGTACATCTAGATACCTGAGATGCTGTTTGCTTCTCAAGTACAGCTTGCTTTCTCTTAACCTGAATTGTTGAACTTTAAAGATTTGGAGCACTACAACATTATTTTAACTCATGCCACTAAGCACATTACTCTTTCGATTGTTATTGAGTCATAAATCACTCCCTGGCTTTACCTGCTGCCAGGTTTGCAGTTAACTACTGAGAGCATGTTCTACGATGCCTCTTGGAAAATAAAACCTTTTTCTACTTGTTACATGTCTTGTTATCTCATTATACTGAGGGAGAAAGAAGGATTAGTCTAATATTTGAATCAAATCAAGTAGGTTAGTATGAAAATAGTAACTAGGGAGCAGTTCCTAGAAAAAAACTACATAGTTATTGTTTTCTTTTCTTTTCTTGGCCAATCTGGGAAATCTATGCTGTTGATATCTGCTGAGATGACACAAGTGTCTAGGTAGAAACAATCAAATAGGAAATGTTCCTAATAATTCACTCATTCATTCCCTTCCCTTCCCTTCCTCTTCTTTCTTTCCTTCTTTCCTTCTATTTAAGCCATCTATGTGATTACCAGTTGTCGGATGCCTACCATAGGTAAAGCATTATTTAAAGTGCCCAGATTTAGAGAATGGAGACACAAAGATTAATCAGACCTAGTCTCCGCCTCAAGCTATTTTTATAATACTAGGGGAGAGAAAACATGTAGGAAAGTGGGAACTGAAATCCAAGGTGGGAAGTGCTCAGTGCTATAAAAGATGCACAGATAAGCCTATAGAAGATCAGAAAAGATATTCTTCCTGCTAGAGAATCAGGGAAGCTTCATGATTGTAGCAGCATTTGAACTGTACCTTTAAAAAGATAGGAGTGTTGGAGGCGTGAGGGCAACATTCCAGGTGGAAGAGTGCAGAGGCATATAAAGATGAGAAATCTTGTGTTTCTGTCATTTCCTTTATTTCCTCTACAAGCCTCTGGATCTCTAGGCCAGCAACCCTTAAATCTCAATCTCTTCAGATTCTTTTTTCATCTATTTTCCCAAATCAAACTCATTTGTTCTGTATTGAATGGATCTTAACCACCATCTAGGTGAACAACTGGCCAATCTAATCTATTGATTTATCCACACACACACACAAAATCATTCTTATATTATTTCATTCATTTAAGATTACCTGTTCATATTTTAACAAGGAGTTTCTAAGAAGTGACCCTAATTCTACACATACAATTTTAATGATCAGGGCACTTGTTTTTGTTTGAGGGAAGGAAGGGATACTTTAAATATTCCCTCAGAATAGAGATAACTGTCCCCATAGCTAGCCTGGCATTCCCTTAGTTAAATGTCGTTGGGCACAATAAACTCTAGGCAGAATCAAGTTATTGTGGGCAAGATAATTTACATTCAATCAATTCAGTTTTTTGGAAGATGAATAATATAGGAGGAAATTGTAAGGCTTACATGGGACACCCTGTAGTATATTGCAATACTGGAGTCACACCAGGGAATTGCATAGCTCTACCACCTCTCTGTGTTAAAGAGAACAAAATATCCTTTAAAATTTCCACAAATCTTTAGGTTCCAACAGATTATGCTTCAAAGTGTCTGTTCAGATAATCTAAAATAATGTACTACTTTACCATAAGAGGAATAAGAGGAGGAAAATTTAATATTTCCTAAGTACAGTTATGTATCAGGTACTATTTCTAAGATATTTCTCCTGTGCAAAACTGTCTTTCGGTTTATCATCTCACTGACCCTAAAATGTAATCTCAGTCTGGGCTTATGAGATTCTGCATAATTTGACCTCTGCTTGCTTTCCCCTTTCCCCTCATCTGTGACTATCCCCATTCCTTAAATTATTTTACTCACATTAACTTTCTTTATTTAAAATAACACCTTTATTCCTTCCTCAAAGTTTTTGGATTTCCTATATTTTTTGATTGGAGAATTCATGCCCCAGAGAGCCCTGTGGTTCTCACTCTCTTTTAATAGAGTCTTTCCTCAGAGAACCCTTCCCTTATTACCTGGTTTACTGTAGATCTCCCACCACTGATTTCAGCTGTTCTCCCTCCTGTTTATTTTTCTTCATCCCATTTAATGCCACTTTATATTATCATATATATTAATTTTTTAATTTATTGTCTATGTTCCCTTTATAAGATAAAAATCAAGAGAACAGGGACTTTTATCTTGCTTGCTGCTGAATTCCCAAAGCCAAGAACAATATTCAGCACATAGTAGGCATTTAATAAATATTTATTAAAATGGAGGAAAATATTGTTATTTCCATTTTACAGAGGAGCATATTATATTCAAGAGAGGTTGAAAATGTATGCATGGTCACCAGTCTAGTAACTGAAGCAACTGAGAATTTGCACCCCTGTCCCTTTCACTGCACCAAAATTACTTTGAAGAGCATGCTGTAGGAAATGCTTCCATTGTACTGTAGAGTTTTGCATAAGCAAAATCTTTTTTTTCCACAATGCCTCTGTTATAATTAGGTATTTGTTTTTCTCACTTCCCATTCAATAAAACCTAATCTGTGTTGTCATCTTCTTTAGACTAATTACAGAGAGTCTACTACATATAGTAATCATTAACTAATGCACAAAATATACTAACTTTAACTGGTTTAAATAATACTAGCAATGGTTCTCTGTCTTTCTGTCTGTCTCTTCCTAGTTATTTGACAAAGCTTTGGTTGCATCTCTTATTTTAGTTCAATGCATATCAGAACTGGAAGGCATCTTAGAGAGAGACACAGAGTGGAAAGGGATCCTCTCAATGTCACATAAATCCCTGTAGTGAGTGTCTGTGCTCTTTCTGATATTTTCATCAGCCTTATATCCTTCATATGAGAAAAACGAAAGGAAAAAAAAAAAAGACAAAAGCAAAATCTAACTTAATGCCCTAAATTTTTCCTTTGCCTTACGTTAACATTTGTTATAACACAATTTCCATGAAAGCACTTTTATTTATTTTATCTATGCTTTTTTAATTATGTGGAGACACGACAGAGCTTTATCTCAGTGTCATTTTAATTGGAAGTATTGATATCTGAAGTTGCACCTTACTGAGAAAATTTTATTTATATATCACATTTCCCCAGCCTAAACAGTTCTGTAGTAAACTGTAATGTTGTTCATAGCTCTTGTTTTCCTTTCCACTCCTATAGGAGGATTAAACAGCCATATTCCTTGTCAGATAACTTATAGTGCCCCCTGTAGGCATCATTGACAGGACTGACCATGTGACTTGCTCTGGCCAGTCCCCTGTGAGTGAACAAGATGTAGGTTGCATCCAAAAAGGAGCTTTGAGTTTGATTCCTCCCTGCTTCAAGAAGCAGTGCATTCTACAAAGGGGCTGTTCTGTCATCATTAAGAATGGGTCATGTAGAGACAGTGGATCTGGAGCAAAGAATGAGATTACTTGCAGCCATCACGTAATATGTGCAAAATTGTTGTTACTGGTGTAACCCATTGAAAAATGTTGGATTTGTTTGTTAGCATATCAAAAGTTGAATAGTTGATAAGACAGCTTTTTTTGAGTGGAGATGTCTAAGCTGTGGCTTGTAGCTGTTTGGTATAATTTTGGGTAGAATCCAGAATTTCATACTGGATAAAAGCCAGAATTCAGTGACCTTTTATGGATCTTCAACTTTGAAGTTTTATGATTCTTTGCTTTACTTTCCTAGTACTTCTGTTACTCAAGTATTTATGAAATTTATTCAAATGATACCTTAAAATCCTGATGCATTCATGACATCATCTGAATTGTACATGTACAATTGATTACTCACCATTTTTCTTCAATTGAACTCTATGTTTTTACTTAAATTAGCTTACTTAACCATGATACTTATCATTACCAGAAAATAGAAAATCAATATCATTTACATTAAACAGAAGGTTATTCTGTAAAAATACATACTATAGAAAATAAACTATTATTAATTTTAGCTGTGCCTTATTGGTTCCTATTAATATGGGTCTTTTTCATTGTCTTTATTAACAAGGATTATTAAGAAGTGTCAGAGAATTGAGATCTTCTCTTCATTACCAGAAAGATGAAAAGGGAAATCAATAGAGGGGAACATACTCACTGGATGATTTGGGGCTGCCCAATCTGTGCCTGTCATTTCATGGACCTCTAGAAAGACACACCAGAAAATAGACTGGATGGAGTACAAGGAACATCACTTCTCTAAAAGATAATTATCTTTTTGTGATAATATGTTGATATCATGGGTACTGACTTTGATTTTAAAAATGATAGATGGAGCAAGATAGCTGAATAGAAGCCTCCACCAATAATCATCCCTGCAAGAATAGCAAATTGAACAACTATCCACGCAATGAGGAACCTTCATAAGAACCAGAAATCACTGTAAGGGATCACAGCGCCTAGTTTTAACTTCATATTACTGAAAGAGGCACTGAAAGAGGAAGAGGGTAGGAAAGACAGTCTTGAATTGCTAATGCCACCCCTCCCCTATCCCCTGGTGGTAGTGGCATAGTGCAGAGAGAGAATTTGAATGTACTTGGGTAAGGGAGAGCACAATGATTGTGGGACTTGGCACTGAAACACAGTGCTGCCCTGTCACAGCAGCAGGCAACACTAGGCAGAACACGGCTGGTATTCATGGAGGGAACACTTGGTTCAACTCTAGTCAGAGAGGAAACGTCCATCCCAGCAGTCAGAACCTGTGTTCTGGCAAGGCTCCCTACCACAGGCTAAAGATCTCTGGTGTCCTAAGTAAACTTGAAATGCAATCTAGGTTACAAGTACTGCAATTCCTGGGCAACTTCTTGTACTTTGCTAGGCTCAGAGCTAGTGGACTAGAGGGGCATGCGATGTAGTGAGACACCAGCTGGGTGGCCAAGGGAGTGCTTGCACCACCCCTCCCCCAAGCCCAGGCAGTGCAACTCACAGCTCCAGGAGAGACTCTTTGCCTTTGAGGAAAGGAGAGGGAAAAGTAAAGAGAACTTTGTCTTGTAATGTGGATACTGGCTCAGCCACAGTAAGATAGGGCACCAAGCAGAGTCCTGATGCCCACATTCTGGCACCTGGGAGCTTAGCACAGAGAGAGAGAGAGAGATTCAATTTATTTGGGACAAAGTAAGGGAAGAGAATAAGAATCTCTGCCTTATAATTGAGGAAATTTTTTCAGGTCTTATCCACGACAAGCAAGGTGGTAACTCTATGAATCTGCAAGAGCCATAGCATTACTGGGCTTAGAGTGCCTACCATTGCAAATATAGGTGCAGTTACCAAATACTTAGACCACAACCCTCAAGTCCCTTCAAATACCTGGAAAGCCTTCTCAGGAAGGATGGATACAAATAAGCCTAAAAACTATGAAGAAAATAATAAATACCTAACTCTGCCCAAAACCAATGAACATCCACAAGCATCAAGACCATCCAGGAAAACATGACCTCACCATACAAACTAAATAAGGCACCAGGAACAAATCCTGAGGTAAGTGACCTTTCAGATAGAGGTTTCAAAATAGCTGTTTTGAGGAAACTCAGTGAAATTCAAGATAATACAGACAATGAATTAAGATTCCTATCAGATAAATTATATAAATAAAAATTATAATAAAATTATAAATAAGTTATTTATTATAATAAGTAAATTATAATAAAATTATAAAAATTAAAAGAAAAAGAATCGTTATGGTGGGGGGTGGGTCCTTGATCCCAGAGCTCCCAAGATGGTGGCCAGCCGCTTCCAAGATGGTGGCAAGCCTCATGTTCTCTGACCTGGGGTTCTTGGCCTCACGGATTCCAAGGAATGGAATTTTGGGCTGTGAGGTGAGTGTTATAGCTCTATTAGAAGCCGTGGGTCACGGAAGAGAACCATGGACCCCGGTGACTAGTTTTCAGCTTGATTAGGAGGAACCCAGGCACTTAGCTGTGCAGGAACAGTGGCAAGTCTTTGCCACTGATCGGGAGTGGCAATGGGCGCCTGGCTGGATCAGGAACACAGCAGAGACCCTGCCTGATCGGGAGAGATGGAATTCAGCAGCGGGTCTGTGAAGTCGGCAGACAGCAACCGTGGATGGGGAGCAAAAGCTTAGCTCCAGCCTTAACAAACACAGACTAAAAGAGAGGGCAGTTGCAAGAGTTAATAGAGTGAAGACAGAGCTCCCATATAAAGGGAGGGCACCCAAAGAGGGTAGCCCGTTGCTAACTCAAATGCCTGGGTTTTTTTTTTTTTTTTTTTAATTATTATTTTTTAAATTAATTTATTATTATTATACTTTAAGTTGTAGGGTACATGTGCATAACGTGCAGGTTTGTTACATATGTATACTTGTGCCATGTTGGTCTGCTGCACCCATCAACTCGTCATTTACATCAGGTATAACTCCCAATGCAATCCCTCCCCCCTCCCCCCTCCCCATGATAGGCCCGGCTGTGTGATGTTCCCCTTCCTGAGTCCAAGTAATCTCATTGTTCAGTTCCCACCTATGAGTGAGAACATGCGGTGTTTGATTTTCTGTTCTTGTGATAGTTTGCTAAGAATGATGGTTTCCAGCTGCATCCATGTCCCTACAAAGGACACAAACTCATCCCTTTTTATGGCGGCATAGTATTCCATGGTGTATATGTGCCACATTTTCTTAATCCAATCTGTCACTGATGGACATTTGGGTTGATTCCAAGTCTTTGCTATTGTGAATAGTGCTGTAAGAAACCAAAAGAAAAAAGAAGCCAATGCCTGGGTTTATATCCCCATCATTGTACCTCCTGCTGTGCTCTCAGGCAATAAATGATTGGCTATTTCTTTACCTCCTGTTTTTGCCTAATTAGCATTTTAGTGAGCTCTCTGATTGGTCGGCTGTGAGCTAAGTTGCAAGCCCTGTGTTTAAAGGTGGAAGCAGTCACCTTCCCAGCTAGGCTTAGGGATTCTTAGTCGGCCTAGGAAATTCAGCTAGTCCTGTCTCTCAGAATCAAGCAAAAATTCTGGAGTTGAAAAATGTAATTGACATACAGAAGAATGCATCTATATTAGTTCATTTTCACACTGCTATAAAGATACTACCTGAAAATGGATAACTTATAAAAGAAAGAGGTTTAATTGACTCACAGTTCCGCATTGCTGGGGAGGCCTCAGAAAAATTCTAATCATGGTGGAAGGTAAAGGAAAAGCAAGCACTTTCTTCACAAGGTGGCAGGAGAAAGAGTGCAGGGAAAACTGCCACTTTAAAACCATCAGATCTCCTGATAACTCCCTCACTGTCAAGAGAACAGCATGGGGAAAATGGTCCCTATGATCTAATCACCTCTCACCAGGTCTCTCCCTTGACACATGGGGATTAAAATTCAAGATGAGATTTGAATGGGGACAGAAGGCCAAACCATATCATTCTTCCCCTGGCCTCTCCCAAATCTCATGTCCTTTTCACATTTCAAAATCAATCATGCCTTCTCAACAGTCCCAGAAAGTCGTAACTTATTCCAGCATTAACTCAAAAGTTTAAGTCCAAAGACTCATCGGAGACAAGGCAAGTCCCTTCTGCCTGTGAGCCTGGAAAATCAAATGCAGGTAATAAAATCAACATGGATTGAAGGCTTAAATCTAAGACCTCAAATTATGAAATTCCTAAAAGAAAACATTAGGGAAACTTTCCAGGACTTTGGCCTGGGCAAAGATTTCTTGAGTAATACCCGACAATCAAAGTAAAATTGGAGAAATGGGATCACACCAAGTTAAAAAAACTTTTTCACAGCAAAGGAAACAGTCAACAAAGTGAATAGGCAACCCATAGAATTGGAGAAAGTATTTACAAATTATCCATCTGACAAAAGATTAATAAGTAGAATATATAAGGAACTCAAACAACCCTATAGAAAAAACAACTGATAATCTGATTTTAAAATGGCCAAAAGATCTGAATAGGTATTTCTCAAAAGAAGACATACAAATAGCAAACAGGCATGTAAAAAGGTGCTCAATATTGATCATCAGAATAATGCAAATCAAAACTATAATGAGATATCATCTCACCTCAGTTAAATGGCTTTTATCCAAAAGACAGGCTATAACAACTCCTGGCAAGGATGTGGAGAAAAGAGAACCCTCATACTCCATTAGTGGGAATGTAAATTAGCACAACTACTATGGAGAACAGTTTGGAAGTTCATCAAAGAAGTAAAAAATGAACTACCATATGGTCTAGCAATCCTACTTCTGGGTATATACTTGAAGGAAATCCGTCCATCAAAGAGGTATGTGCACTCCTATGTTTATTCACAATAACCAAGATTTGGAAGCAACCTAAATATCCATCAACTGATGAATGGATAAAGAAAATGTGGTACCTATATATACTGAAATAGCATTCAACCATAAAAAAGAGTGATATCCTGTCATTTGCAACAACATGGATAAAACTAGAGGTCATTATGTTAAATGAAATAAGCCAGGCACACAAAGACAAACCTCCATATTCTCACTTATTTTGAGGCCCTAAAAGTTTAAACAATTAACTCATAGAGATGAAAAGTAGACGGATGGTTATAGGGGCCTGGGAATGGTAGTGGGTGGGAAGGAAGTGGTGATGGTTAATGGGTACAAAAATATATTTAGATAGAATTAATAAGATCTATAATTTGATAGCACAAAAGTGTGACTAAAGACAACAGTAATTCACAGTACATTTAAAAATAACTAAAAGTGTATATTTGGATTGTTAGTAACATAAAGAAAGGAGAAATGCTTGGGGTGATGAATATCCCATTTGTCCTGTTGTGATTATTACTCACTGTATGTCTGTATCAAAATATCTCATATACCATATAAATATACAAAACTAATATGTACTCGCAAAAATTAAAAATTTACAAAGTGATAAACTTCAAATTTTCCTTCCAGTTTTGCACCATCACCAGTGTCCACAGTCTTGTCTTTTTTCCTCCAGATAAACAGCTCTAAGTCCTTCATCTTTTCTTTATCTGATAAGGTTTCTGTGACTCTCCTCTACTTTACACTTTCCTTTCCCTGACTAGTAGTCGTCTTAGCAAGCTCTCTTTTTCTTGCTCAGAAGTAAACAGAATTTATATTTCAACAATATAATTGATCTGAAAACTTCTTGTATAAAATTCTCTATTATTTTCATATCTCCCAAATTTAACTAGGACATCATAGGAGACTTTGGAATACGGGAAATGTCTAATGATTGACTCTCTGTTTAAGTATAATGAGAAGTTTTCCTGATGCTTTTACTATTAGCTTTGGAATCAGTGAAGCTTTAACGTGTAATCTCCAGGGCTAGTTTTGTTTTCACTCTTATCAAGATGGGGATAAGGGTGGATTATCCCAGAAATTTCCTCTCTGTTCTTATTCAGGTAGAAATGCAAATCAGCCAAGTGAGAAGTTACAGCAGCAGGACCTGGTCAAAGTGGGTAGGGAAGAAGGGCAATTTTCCTGTCTGAAAAGAACCTGACTGTCTCACAACCTGGCAGATCCTTTCAGAAGTAAAGCTATTAGACTTTTCATTCAGCTTCACAATGTCGGCCACGGACATGCTAAATTGTCACACTTATCTGACCAAAAAAAATCCTGGGCAGTGATTTGTGCTTTGAGCTAAAATAGCTTTCAGATCTCTTTGGCTAGTGAAAACTAACGGGATTTTTCTTCAATGAATGTTTGATTTAAGCTCCTCTGCGTGCGCAATGGGAAAGTGACTGCTCTTCCCACTATCAGAAACTGCTCATTAGTAAGTAAATGTGCCTAACCAGTTGTACCAGAGATGGGGAAAGAAGCCTTTCAGGCAGTTATAATGTTAGGGCGTCCTGTTCCCCTCAGAACACTTCATTTTAATTTTGTCCTCAGTATGTCCCTAATAAACCAAGTGGGGTGGTCTGAATGGTTGGGGAAATACCCCTGAACTAGTTTTTACTGTTTTGCTTTTTATCTCTTTCTCACAACTTCTTTTCTGGATGCTGACTGTATGTATATAGTTTTGGCTAAATCACTAGTCACTTAACCAGATTACCAGTCACTTTACCTCAGTTTACTCCTCAGTAAAATGGGGGGCTTTACAATGCCTTTCTCCAAAGGCCATTGTACGTATTTAATGACAGGACATGTGAAAGTTTCCTAGAATATTGTGTAGCACATAATAAATGCTCAATAAATGACGTTTAAATCAGAATAAAACTGTATTAAATATTAAATAATGCTCCTCTAATGTGAATGACCCACAGGTAAAGTCTGTCCTGATTCAAAGAGCTTATAGGGCAAGCCTACAAAGACAGCTTCATAAAGGGCTCGTAAAATTATTCATCATTTCTATTCATATAAAACTTAATGACTGTGGAGAGCTCAGAAAAGAGCAGTGAAATGATGAAAGTTCCATGAGGTCATTCCTCTGAGAAAGGGTTAGAGGAGATGCATTCTTTAATCTGGGCAGGTGAAGATTGCAGCATGGCTTAATAATGATCTTCAAGCATGATTGATGTTAGTAACTGAGAGAGTAATGTAAGGGTTGCGTTAAAGTGGAAACACATCCTTATAATTCTCCCAAGACCTGCTAGATATTTCCTAAGAGCACAAGTAAATGAAACAGATTCCTATTGCTAACAAGAACAGATATTAAAGCTGAAGTCAAGAAGAAAATACCCCTGCATGTTTACTTGTCAGAGACAGCATCTGGATGGCTGATGGCTGGACATTGTTGAGATTGCGGTGCCTTGTGGACTTTAGTCAATTTCACAACACCTGCTGCTGACTGTAAGATTGCCTGGCAATCTGGGTAGCCCCACAATGCCCAAAACAGAACTGACTCCCATTAAATGTGTGACAAGTATCTGAAAAAAAGAACTTATTTACACAAAGAGTATGCAATAACTCCACTGGTAGAGGTAAGAATTTTAGTGGTGTTGCCTTAGTTATCCTGATTGGAGGCAAAACAGGCCCTGCTTTTAGGTTCTTACAGGAATCAGAACCAGGTTTGAATTCAATCTACCACTTACTAGATGGGTGACCTTGAGCATAGGTTATAATTCCCCTCCCTGTTCTTTATATACTAGTCAGAGTTCATTTTGATAAATCATAGAAATTTACTTCAGATAAATGTAAGCAAAAAGGAATTAACAAATGAGATGACTAGTTTATAAATTGACAGAAAGATGAAAAATTAAGCTGTAGCAGAAACCAGAGTAGGCAAGGCAAAGGAATGCTTTGCATAAGGCATCACACCAATTTTGCTGCAATTAAACACTTTTTGCTCTAATGGATTATGGATTCCACTGTAGTGTTGAGTAATCTCCGACAGACCCCATGCTTTTATGTCATTCCTCAAAAGTTCTGGGTGGGAATATCTGATTAGTCGTTCTTAAGTCATATGCCCTACACTCTAGGTACCATGGTACTAGAGAGGGAATATATGTTCCCAGCAGGCTGTTAGCATGCCCTACCTCCACTTATCACAGGATTTTTCCCAAATTGGGATGCTGGTCACCCAGAATTACATATGTCAACTACATTTCACTCTTATCTTTTGCAAAAGAGAGATAATATTCTGCTAGAGTTGAAGTACATGACATGTACTAATAGATGACAAATGCTAGCTATCTTAATAAAAATTACAGTAGTGGTGATGGTAGTTGGAGAAATTTCCCAGTGGGAACTAGGTAACTTCTGTTTACTAGACACTGAACTCTTTGAGGGCAGATTACTCACTGTCCAGTGGTGGAACTCCATGACCCTCAATCATGGCTGTATATTAGAATTTCCTGGGGAGTTAAAAAAAAACTGTGACAGTGCTTTTCCTTTTTTTATTCCCCCCTTCCCAAGGAACATGGTATTTCTAAATGATTATTATTAAAATTGAAATAAAATAAAATAATTGTCATAGAACATTTAAACACCTGAAAATTGATTTTATGGATTTATGGGGCCCATTTGATAAATAGTGGTTTACGCTGCTTTTATTACCATTAGGCCTCTTTTTTTTTTTTTTTTTTTATTGAGATGGAGTCTCGCTCTGTTGCCCAGGCTGGAGTGCAGTGGCACGATCCATTAGGCCTCTATAATCTTAATAGTGTAAGAGTGCCTGGCACTGCCTTTCCAACATTAGGTATATTAGGCAATTAATTCCAACAGGTACTTATAGTATAGCTGCTCTGTATTGATGGTGCAAGTCAAGGCCAGATTATTTAAGTGTCTGAAAATAAGATAAAATTATCCTTTTGTTAATGCTTAAGCACTTCAATTGCTCAACTACCTAGAGACCGAATCACTTTAGCATGAGTGTGGTCGACAGAACTGCTTCCAGGTAAAGCTAATGTGTTCTGTGCACATAGAACATACTCCCCAAAAAGGATACATTTTCTTGTTTGCAGTACCTGTCAATATATGCTTCCTGCAAAGTACATCTTCAACAAGCTAAGTAAATGAACCGCTACACAGGGTTAAATGTAGGTCTAGATCTCCCAAATCCAGTGGTTTTAATATTGTCATTGTCTGAATCAAGAATGATGTTATCTGCAGTAATTATCCTGTTCGATTAGCAGTTAAAAATGCTAGTAAAACAGTCTTGTAATATGTATCAAGATTTTTGAAAATCTTTACACCTTTGGAGTCAGTGTAAAAGCTTAATTTAAAGAGGATGCCTAGAAAATAGTGTAAAACATAAACAAATATTTTTTATATAAAATATGAATTGTGCTTTTAGTAATTAGTCCAAAGAGTGAACAAACAGAAGTAAACAAGTATTTAGCATAAGGTGTAATTAAGTAAAATAGGATACCCAAATAATGGAATATTATGTGGTTATTATAATCATCCAAAAGAAAAATGAAATTATATATAGTGTATATGTATATACACACACACACATGCATGTATATAATATACCATTATTTGGGTGGTTATAACCACACAATATTCCATTATTTGGGTATCCTATTTTACTTCATATATATATATATCAAATGTGACCTCTTTATATAAAATACCCTAAGTATTTAGCCAGCGTTAATAGTGGTTGTCTTGGGTAGCGGAACTTAAGGATAATTTTTTTCCTATGCTGTATTTTTTATATAAATTTCCAAACTTTCTATAGTTTTTGTTTTATGATGAAATACCTCTATTGCTGTTTTTCCAAAAAAAAAAAAAAAAAATGCTGACACAATAAATTTAAGCAACATAAACACCTAAAGAAAACAGTGAAATTCATCTCCTTATGCCCCGAGAAACCACCATCATTTTGGTGACCATTCTTATATGCATCATCTTTTTAAAAAATATCGACACATACTATATACTTTTACAATAAAGGCATTTATGTTGCTTTATGGTACTCAACTTTATTCAATTTTTTTTTTCTCTTTACCTCTCCCCTTACATTTATTCTTCCACATCTTCATGTAATTTAACCAACTCCCCATTTAACTACCTAATATATAAATTTACAAATGCACACTCCTAAGACTATATATATAGATTTGTGTTTATGTATGTGTACATATATGGATATGTATATTTGTGTATAGTAGATGATATGCATACATATCCATATATACATATGTTATATATACATATGTACATTACATATGTACATGTATGTCTGAATACATACAAAATTATAGAAATCATATGAAATTGTCAATTTTCAACTGCTTTGACTTACAAACATCTCAATTTCGTAGGATATATTCTTCAAATCAACAGACTCATTTTGTTTTGATGGTATTAAATGATTTCAGATATATGACTCCTTACATACACGTCTTCCATGGAGAGGAAACAAAAAAGCAAGTAGATAGTCACAGTTCAAATAGATTTTCTAGGAGAGAACACTGGAACATAACAAAGAAGTGATGAGAAACACTGAAAGCAAAGGAGAGGGAAATAGGCAGATTGGTTGGCCAGGGTTGGCTGGAAACTGGGAGAAGCTCCTGGACATGAGGAAAGGGTGAGTGAGTGACATCAGGGTTTCATATACCTGCCATGTATAATCCTAGCCATGGAAACGCTCTGCAGACTAATATAGGCAGCTGCCTAGTGATTGTGCCGAGCTCCAGAAAGGGAATTCACACTGAGTCCCACAGATTTCCAAACCCTGAGCAGTTGCAACATAGTGCCATTCTGAGAGCTCAGCACTCAAAGACTACCAAGGAGGAAGATGGGAAGCCAGGCACTTTCATCCACCCTAAATACAAATCTCACCTCTCCCACTGCTGTGAGTTGTTGTGGGACCAAGATGTGAGGAAATCACAGGCCCCATAGCTGTCTGCCTATTCTGCTCCCACTGAGAGTGGCCCCCATCCTCCTCAGTGGCAGGCCTCCAATCCTGTGCCAGTCCAAGTGCACAGCCCTCAGAGGACTGTGTCCTCCCCTGGGTTCAACACTGCTGTTGCCACTGCCAGGTCAGGAAGGGAGAAGGGAAGCTAGGCAATGTCATACACTCTAAGGACAAATGCTACTGCCTCTGCTTATGAGCTGCTGTAGGACCGAGGTGGGAGAAACCACAAGTTCCCCAGACACCTGCTTAAGCTGCTCCCACTGAGAGCGACCCCACCCTCCCTAGAGGCCAGCCTGCAGCACAGTCACCACTGCAACCAGCTGAACATTCAGACAATAATCTGGGGACCACCCCACCCCTGCCTATCACAGACAGTGCCAGAACATCCTACCAGAAGGCCTGAAGACAGGCCTGCTGACCTGGTCCCGCCCCCATGATACTTAAGCATGACATCCAGGAACCCGCAGATTGCCCAGCTCAGTCCACATATGTTGGCACCTGAACACTTTTCCCAGGGTTTGAGGTTATGCCAACCCAACTGCTGATACTGCCACAGCTAGTACCCATCTGTACAAACCACTTGCAGGCCACAGGGATGCCGTGACCAGCCCGTCACAGCCCCTGCCAATGTCACCGTGAACCACTGGGGTTCTGGTGGGTTGCCTCGCCACTACCTCTGCCATTGCCCACATGATACCCATGGACCAGGGGCCTGAAAACCTACCCACATTTCTGGACCATTCCTGACACTACCAGCATCCAAGCAAGCTATCTAGAAGCCCAAGAATCAACCTGCCTGGATTTGTGAACACTAGAGCCGGCATCCACCACTCTCGAGTTCAAAGACAGGCATGCTCAGCTGACTGCTGCCACCACTGGGACCCAAAGACTGGCCCACCTGGTATCCTAGTCCCCAGCAAAACTTCACCACAGCCTCCACTAATAACCATACCCTAAGCCACTGAGGAAATTGCAGATATCACCAATGCTGTTTATAGGCCAGGAAATCATACACAGACTGAACTACTGCACAAATCCAGAATCAAAGCTGAAGGCCCCACCCACCACCAACGTATATACGTCTTCAGGAAAAAGCCTTCCCCTATGAAAGCAAGTTCAAAAAAATAGAAGTGACTGTTATACCAGGTGTGCAGATATCAGCATAAGGAAACCAAAACATGAAAAAGCAAGGAAATACGACATTTGCAAAGAAACACAGTAATTCTCCAGCAATGGATCTTGATCAGACATTCATAAAATTTTGGATAAAGAATTCAAAATACTGATTTTAAAGAAGCCCAAATGAGACACGAGAATTCTGAAAAATGATACAGAGAAATATAAAAAACAATTCAGGATATGAATTAAAAAATTACCAAAGGGATTGATTTTTTATTTTATTTATTTATTTATTTTTTTTTGAGATGGAGTCTTGCTCTGTCACCCAGGCTGGAGTGCAGTGGCGCAATCTCAGCTCACTGCATGCTCCACCTCCCAGGTTCACACCATTCTCCTGCCTCAGCCTCCCGATTAGCTGGGACTACAGGCACCTGCCACCACACCTGGCTAATTTTTTTTGTATTTTTTAGTAGACACATGGTTTCACCATGTTAGCCGGCATGGTCTCGATCTCCTGACCTTGTGATCTGCCCGCCTCAGCCTCCCAAAGTGCTGGGATTACAAGCAGAAATCTGGGAACTGAAGATATCATTGAATGAAATAAATACATTTGGAAGCTTCGATAATAGTCTAGATCAAGCAGAAGAAAGAATCTCAATAGTTGAAGACAAGTATTTTGAAATAATCTAGTCAGACAAAAATAAAAAGGCATAGAAAAGAATGAACAAAGATTTTGAGATGTTTGGGACACCATAAAGCAACGGAATATTGAAATTATCATTGTCTCCTTGGACAAAGAGATAATGAAAGGTTTCCAAAACCTATTAATGAAATAATGGATGGAAACCACAAGTCAGGCAATAGATTTAGATATCCAGATATAGGAAGCTCAAAGATCGCCAAACACATAAAAATCCATAAAGGTCTTATCTGTGACACATTATAGTCAAACTGTCTAAAGTCAAAGAAAAAAAGAGTTCTAAAAGCAGCAAGAGAAAAGCACCTAGTCACCTATAAAGGAACCACCATTAGACTAACTGGGGATTTCTCAGCAGAAACCAGGAGAGAATGAGATGACATATTCAATGTGCTGAAAGAAGAAACTGACAGAGAAGGATAATATATCCAGTAAAATTACCCTTCATAAGTGAGGGATAAAGTCTTTCCCAGAGAAGCAAATGCTAAGGGAATTTATCACTACAAGATGAGCCCTACTAAAATTGATTAAGGGAGCCCTACACCTGGAAGCAAAAAAACAACATTTACCAACATAAAAACTCATAAAACTGTAATACTGACAGGTAAACCATACACACAAATGAGAAAGAGAAAGGGCTCAAGTGGTTTCACTACAGAAAATTACCAAATCACAATGACAAATAATAAGATAAAAAGGAATGGACAAAGAACATACCAAACAACCAGAAAACAATTAACAATATGACAAAAAAACAACCTCACAGATCATTAATAACCTTGAATTTAAATGGATTAAATTCTGTACTTAAAATATATAGATTGGCTGAATGGATATTAAGAAACTATAATCCAACTCTATGCTACCTATTAGAAATGCACTTTATCGTAAAGACACAAGTATACTGAAAGTAAAAGGATCGAAAGAGATATTCCACTCAAACAGAAGCTAACAGCTGGGAGGAGTAGCTATACTTACGTCAGATAAAACAGACTTTACATCAAATACAGTGTAAAAAAAAGACAGGGAATATCACTATATAATGATAAAAGAATCAATGCAAAAATAGAACATAACAATTCTAAATATATATACATACAACACCAGAACACCCAGATTCATAAAGCAAGTCTTACTAGATCTAAAGAGAGAAACTGACTTCAATTCAGTAATACTAGGGGACTTTAACAGCCCACTCTCACATTAGACAGATACTCTAGACAGAAAATTGACAAAGAAATCGTGCATTTAAATTAGACTTTAGACCAAGTGGATCTGAGAGACATTTACAGAACATTTTATTGAACAACTACAGAGAATACATTCCTCTCATCAACAAATAGAACATTCTCTAGGACAGACTGTATGTTAGGCCACAAAAAAATTCTCAACCAATTAAAAAAAAATGAAATAAAATCAAGTGTCTTCTCAGACCACAGTGGAAGAAAACTAGAAATCAATACCAAAAGGAACTTTGGAAACTATACAAATACAAAGGAATTAAACAATATATTCCTAAACAACCATTGAGTCAACAAAGAAATTAAGATGGAAATCAAAAAATGCCTTTAAAAAATGACAATGGGAAAATAACATACCAAAACCTGTGGGATCCAGCAAAGGCAGTGCTAAGAGAAAATTATATAGCAATAAATGCCTACATCAAAAAAATAGAAAGATTTCAAATAATTAACTAGTGATGCACCTTAAGAAACTAGAAAAGCAAGAACACACCAAGCACAAAATTAGCAGAAGGAAATTAGATCATTTAAATAATAAAGATCAGAGAAGAACTAAATGAAATACAGACTTAAATATAAAGAATCAATGAATAGCTGGTTTTTTAAAAAGAAACAAAATTGAAAAACCACTCACTAGACTAACCAAGAGGAGAGAAAATCCAAATAAACAAAATCAGAAATGAAATAGGAGACATTACAAGTGATAGCACAGAAATACAAAAGATCATCAAAGACTATTGTGAATAATTATATACTAACAAACCCCAAAACATACAGGAAATGGATAAATTCATGGAAACATACAACCTTCCGAGATTGAACAAGGAAGAAATAGAAAACCTGAACAGACCAATAATGAGTAGTGAGATTGAATCACTAATAAAAAGCCTCCTAACAAAGAAAAGCCCAGGACCCAGTGGATTCATAGCTGAAGTCTGCTAAATGTGTAGAGAACTAACATCAATCTTCCTGATATGCACATGTACCCTACAACTTAAAGTATAATAATAATAAATAAATTTTAAAAAAAAACAAAAAAACAAAACAAAACAAAACAAAAAAAACAGAAGCAAAGGGAACTCTCCCTAACTCGTTATCTGAGGTCAACATTACCCTGATATCAAAACCAGACAAGAATACATCCAAAAAAGAAAACTATAGGCCAATATCCTTGATGAAGTTAGATGTAAAAATATTCCACAGAATAATACTAGCAAGCTGAATCCAACAGTACATGAAAAAGAAAATATACCATGACCAAGTGGGATTTACACGAGGACTGCAAGGATGATTGAACATATGCAAATCAATAAACACGATACATCACATAAGCAGAATGAAAGACAAAAACCAAATGGTCATCTCAATAGACACAGAAAAATCGTCTGATAAAATGTAACATCCCTTTGTGATAAAAACTCTCAACTAGGAATAGAGGGACCATACCTCAAAATGATCGTGGCCATATATGACAAACCCACAGCTGACATCATACTGAGTGGGAAAAAGCTGAAAATCTTTCTTCCAAGATCTGTAACAAGACAAAGATGCCCACTTACATCAATCCTATTTAACATAGTACTGGGAGCCCCCATCAAAACAATCAGACAAGAAAAAGAAAAAAAAAATTCCACATCAGAAGAGAGGAAGTCAGATTTCCTCTGTCGATGATAAGATCTAACATCTAGAAAAACCTAAAGATGCCACAAAAAAAATCTCCTATGTTTGATATATTCAGGAAAGCTGCAGGAGACAAAATTAATGTACAAAAATCAGTAGCGTTTCTATACAACAGTAATGAACTAGCAGAGGAAAAAAATCAAGAAAGCAATTTTATTTACAATAGCTCCAAAAAATATATACTCAGGAATTAGTTTTACCAATGAGGTAAAAGATCTCTGTAAGGAAAACTGCGAAACACTGATGAAAGAAATTGAAGAGGACACAAACAAATTGAAGGACATTATATGCTCATAGATCAGAAGAATTAATATTATTATAATGGCCATATTGTCCAAAGGAATAGACAGATTCAATTCAATCCCTACCAAAATACCAATATAATTTTTCACATAATTCAAAAAATCAATTCAAAAATTTGTATGGAACCAAAAAAGAAAAAAAGAAAAAGAATAGCCAAAGCAATCTTGAACAGAAAGAACAAAGCTAGAGGCATCACACTACCTGACTTCAAAAGATATTACAAGGCTATAGTAACCAAAACAGCATGGTCTTGTTGTAAACACAGACACATAGGCCAATGGAACAGAATAGAAAGCCCAGAAATAAATCCATGTATTTAGAGCCAACTGATTTTTAATAAAGGCACCAAGAATATATACTAAGGAAAGGACACCCTCTTCAATAAATGGTGCTGCGAAAATTGGATGTCCATATGCAAAAGAATGAAACTAGATACCCATCTCACCCCACATGCAAAAATAAACTCAGGATCAATTAAGGACTTAAACATAAGACTGAAACTATAAAACTGCTACAAGAAATAAGGAAAACACATCAAAATGTCAGTCTAAGAAAAACTTTCATGGCAAAGACCTCAACAGCACAGGCAACTGTAACAAAAATAGACAAATGGGACTATGTTAAACTAAAAAGCTTCTACACTGCAAAAGAAACAATCAACAGAGTGAAGAGACAATATGTTGAATGGGAGAAACTGTTTGCAAATTATCCAAGGGACTAACATTCAGAATATTCAGGGAACTCAAACAACAAAAAAATAACAAATAGTCCTATTAAAAAGTTGGTTAAGCACATAAAAGACATTTCTCAAAAGAAGACTTACAAATGGCCAAGAGATGTATGAAAAAATGCTCAATATCACTAAGCATCATGAAATGAAAATCAAAATCACAATGAAGTGTCATCTTACCCCAGTTAGAATGGCTATTATTAAAAAGACAAAAAGCAACAGATGATAGTGAGGATGCAGAGAAAAGGGAACTTACACATTGCTGGTGGGAATGTAAATTAGTAAAACTACTATGGAGAACAGTGCAGTTTCCTCAAAAAGCTAAAAATAGAACCACCATATGATACAGTCATCCCACTATTGGGTATTTATCCAAAAGAAAAGAAATCAGGTTATCAAAAAGATACTACATGTGCATGTTTATCACATAACTAACTATTCACAGTAACAAAGATAGGGAATCAACCTAAGTGTCCATTGACAGGCAAATGAATAAAGTAAATGTGGTATATACACACCACAAAGTACTATTTGTCCATAGAAAAGAATTAAATCATGTAATTTGAAGCAACATGGATGGAACTGGAGGTCATTATGTTAAGTGAGACACAGAAAATTAGATACCACATATTCTCACTTATGTGTAGGAGCTAAAAAATTTTGATCTTCTGGAGATTGAGTATAGAATGATAGATACTAGAGGATGTGAAGTGTCTATGGGTGGGATGGGGAGCAGATAAAGAAAGGTTCATTAGTGAATACAAACATATAGTTAGGTAGAAGAAATATGCCCCAATATTTGAGAGCAGATAGGGTGACTATATTTAGCAAGAATGTATTATGTTTTTTTGTTTGTTTGTTTGTTTTTCTTTTTGCTTTTGTTTTGAGAGGGAGTCTCGCTCTGTCGCCCAGGCTGGAGTGCAGTGGTTGGATCTCAGCTCACTGCAAGCTCCGCCTGCCGGGTTCACGCCATTCTCCTGCCTCAGCCTCCCGAGTAGCTGGGACTACAGACGCCCGCCACCTCGCCCGGCTAGTTTTTTGTATTTTTTTTTTAGTAGAGACGAATGTATTATGTTTTTAAAAGAAGTTTGAAGAGAGAACTTGAAATGTTACCAACATAAAGAAATGACAAATGGTATAGGTGATAATTCTAACTTGATGGTTATACATTCTATGCATGTAACAAATACTTACACCCTACAAATACGTAAAATATTTTGTGTCAATAAAACATTGATATTCCATGGTGTGGATCTATCACAATTTACTCCTTTCCCTTATTAAAAGGCATTGACTTTTCATTGTTTTTCTCATCACAAACAATACCCCAATAATCATTATTATACATATATTTTGCATAACCAATGTTTCTATATCTAAGCAATATATTTTCATGTATGTGATACTGATTTTTACCAAAGCCATTTACATATACTATTAACGGAAATGTATTTAATAGTTTTTAGTAGATAGGTCTTGGCACGTTAAGTAGTGATCTAATGTTTCCATTTTACAAAAAATTTTTGTTTGGAAGAATTAACAAATTTTATCAAGTGTCTTGTAAACATCTATTGTTTTAAAAACTGTTTAACATATTATTCTTACAAAAGAGCACTTGTAGTGCATAAACACATATTAGGAAACATAAAAATGAACACTCATTAACAAATCATCCAATTTCAAAATAAAAGAAATGACTCATAATATTGAAGTTATCCTAATGCTACTCCCTTATTTCATCCCCTTTTGTCACTTATGCTTGGATGTAAAATCTTTCCAGAATTGTGTATTTATTATTCCTTCACATTTTAAAATATGTAATTTTAGCACACACATATGTATATTTCAACAAATATGTTATAATACATTTTATTATTTTTTGAGCTTTATGAACATGGTATTATACTATATATTTTGGAAAATAAATATGTGCATGACTTATCAACTTATTCTACTCCTAAATGTATACTCAAAAGATATTCATAAATATATGAACCAGGAGACATGGGTATGACATGTATCAACAGTAATTTTCATAACTGCAATAATTTGAAAATAAGAATAAATTGTGAAATATTCGTGCAATGTAATATACAGTATTGTAAATAAATCAACAGTTCAAACAACATAGATAAATCTTATAAACATTGTTTTCATTGAAAAAAAGTCATAAAAGGTGTGCTATTGACTTTTCTCCCATCACACATCAATATTTCCTCTTTTTTAAATAGTGATGTAGAGCCATCTTTTTTTATCACTTGAACATCCTACTTGGTTACAGTATGGTTTTTCTCTTGATATTCTGTTTAAAAACTCTCATGAATAGCTTTATTGAGATATATTTCAAATATCATACTTTTAACCCATATAAAGCATGTAAGTAAATCAGTTTTTCAAAGATTTTTGCAACCATTGCCAATAGCTAATTTTAAAACATTTCATCACCTCCCCAAAGAAATTCCATATTCATTAAGCAGTCACTCCAAGTAATCCCTTTCCCTTAACCACAAGCAACACTAAGCTACTTTCTGTAAGCATGGATTTGCCTATTTTGAATATTTTATTTTAATGAAACAATACAATCTATGGCCTTTTGTGTCTGACATCTTTCACTAAGCATGTGTTTAAGGTTCACTCATGTTATGGCATGTATCAGTACCTGATTCCTTTTTCTGGCTGAATAATATTCAGTTTTACAGGTACACCACATTTCTTTAAACAGTCATCAGTTTATAGACATTAGGGTTGTTTCTACTTTTTGACTATTATGAGTAAAGCCACTACTAATATTACTGTACCAGTATTTCTTTGAATATATATTTGTAATTCTCTTGGGTGTGTATACTTAGGAGTGGGATTGATAGATCATACGGTAATTCTATGTTTAATTTTTTTTGTTTTGCTTTGTTTTGCTTTTTGAAATGGAGTCTTGCTCTGTCGCCCAGGCTGGAGTGCAGTGGCGCGATCTCAGCTCACTGCAAGCTCCGCCTCCTGGGTTCACGCCATTCTCCTGCCTCAGCCTCCTGAGTAGCTGGGACTACAGGTGCTTGCCACTACGCCCGGCTAATTTTTTGTATTTTTAGCAGAGACGGGGTTTCACCGTGTTAGCCAGGATGGTTTCGATTTCCTGACCTCGTGATTCGCCCGCTTTAGCTTCCCAAAGTGCTGGGATTACAGGCGTGAGCCACCGCGCCCGGCCTATGTTTAACTTTCTAAGAAACTCTTTGCATAGTGGCTGCATAATTTTACATTCCCACCAGCAATGAATAAGTATTCAAGTTTCTCCACATCCTCACCTATACTTGTTATTATCTCACTTTTTGATTCTAGTTGTCCCGGTGGGTATGCTGTGGTATCTCTTTATAGTTTTGATTTGCATTTTCCTGATGACTAATTAAGTTGAATATCTTTGTATATGCTTATTGGCCATTTGTACATCTTCTTTGGAGAAATGTCTATTAGATTCTCTGCACGTTAAAAAAAAGGGTCGTCTCTTTTCTTGATGTTTCTGCATACTATGTTAACATTTTATTTAGAATTATAAATATGTCACATATGAGCTGGTCTGTGATTTTGTTGTCTATTTTCTGTACCAAATGAGTCCACTTTAAAAATAGTTTAGAACCTGTTATTTTTTTCTATTATGAAAATGTATGAATTATATTAAGATTAATTGCTTTTCAAAATTTAGATAGACTTGGCTGTAAGGCCATGTGACCCTGAAGACCTTGAAAGTGATAATTTTTCACTTTTTGATCTCTGTTATGATTACGTGTCCTCAAAATTTGTACTTCTTATATGCACAGTTGTATTAATTTATATTTTTTGAAAAAAATATACGTTTCCCTCAGGTTTAGAAGCCAGTTACCACACATTATTATTACATTCCCATATAATTATTTTAATCTTTTAATGTCTATAATTATGTTTCTTTTTCTATTCTTGTTTAATAGATTTTTGCTCCTTCTTTGCATTTCTTAATTAGTCTTATAGGAGTTTCTTTTTTTTCATAGATACATTTTCAATATATTTTTGTTCTTTTTTTTTTTTTTGAGACAGAGTCTCACTCTGTCTCCCAAGCTGGAATGCAGTGGCATGGTCTCGGCTCATTGCAACCTCCTCCTCTCGGGTTCAAGCGATTCTCCTGCCTCAGCCTCCCAAGTAGCTGGGACTACAGGCGTGTGACACCACACCCAGCTAATTTTTTGTATTTTTAGTAGAGATGGGGTTTCACCGTGTTAGCCAGGATGGTCTCAATCTACTGACCTCGTGATCCACCTGCCTCAGCCTCCCAAAGTGCTGGGGTTACAGGCGTGAGCCACTGTGCCCGGCCTGTTACTTTCTTTTCATTCCTACTTTATACATTTTAGCTTTCAAGTTTATTTTCTCCCTACTTTCTTGTTTCATTTCAATTTGTCTTTAACTTATTAAGAAGTAGACCAAATTTTGTCATTTCAGTGCAGATCTTTTCCTCTGGTCATATCCCACAGTTTTTGTTATAAGGTCTTCTACTTTTTGCTATTTTCTGGATAGCATATTATTTTTGTTTGACTCTCTTATGATCCAGAACTTGATTAAGAAAGTCTTTGTTAATTTCAGGTGAATAATTGGTATTAAATAATTATGATATCAGTTATTTATCATTTAATTGCATTAGTTAATGTAAACTATGAAATGTCTGTTTTAAAATATTTTAATATTTTATTTATGGGCAAAGGCAGAATTAATTTCTTACACCTCAAAGAAAAAATATATGCTTGGTTTATAGGTTATAAGTATAGGTCAAATATCATGTATCATATATTATACATAAACTCCAGTTTTCATATTTTTTTCTTATACATTTAAATCTATCCAGTTCTGTAGGGGGTATAACATTTTCAGCAATAATTTATATCAGATTCTACTTGAATTCATAAGAATATTTGCTCTTTGTAATTAGCTGCTTTGCTGTATATTGTAGCCAAGTTTATACCTGTGATATATTTGTTTCAGGTCTTGACATTTTATTTTCATTTTATTATATCCTGTGTCTTTTTTCCTAAATTGCAGCTGCTCTGATATCAATATTGCTACTCCTTCTTTGTCTGTTACTTTGCATTGCCTGATACATTCTGGCCCTTTATTTTCAATCTTTCTTATTTCACAGTTTAATGAAATAATACAGCCAGACAGAAAAGTACACAGAAAAATATTAGATTCCCTTACACTAGAATTATTTTAGTAAATATTCAATATTTCTCTACATTTGCACCAAAATTATTTTTCCTAATCATTGAAATATTGTAGATTTTAATAAAATTTAAATTCTTTATATATTCTCTCTTGACTCTATTCCTTCTACATTTTCCTCCCTGGTGATAGTTACATAAATTTTTATAATTATAAAAATTGACATGCCTCCATTTCACCTATGTTTTAATTATTTTGCTACACAACCATAAACATCTTATATATATGTACACACACATATGATTTTTGTTTGTATTTAAATTTTATAAATAAGTAATCATGTACTTATCTACAATTGGTTTTTCACTCAGTTACGTTTCTTAGACAGACACATATTGATACATACATAGTTCTGATAATATTTTTTAAGTACTGGATAGTATTCTATTTGAAGAAGACAAGGTTGATTTAGTTTTCATTCTTCTAGTGATCAACATTTAAGTTGTTTCCATTTTTAATACAAATAATGTCTAATATTCTCACAGAAGTTTCCTTGTACATATTTGCAGGAATTTCTTTAGGGTATATATCAAGAGGTGAAATTATTTCATCAAAGGATAGGACTATATTCAATTTTATTAGATATCAAAAATTATTCTCTGAAGAGATTTACCCATTTATACCATTGTAGGAGAATTGCTTTTCTACATATTTTCACTGCTACTTGGTGCAAGCTGATGTTTTACACTTTTCAACCTGACCTATGTGAACTGGCTTCTTCTTTTGTGTTTATTTGCCTTTCCGTGATTAGTAGAGAGGTTGAACATCTTTTAATTTATTTATTGATCATTCTGTTTACTTCCAGTGCATATTTTCTGCCCGTATTTATACTGTATCATTAACATTTTTCCTGTAGAATTCAAGTTTATAATTACACACTGAATATTCATTTTTTGTCATTCATGCAAATATCTTTGTTACATGTTTGTACACTATTAATGATTTTTTTCTCTTTTGGTTAGTTTTTGTGTCTGCCTCATATTTCAGACATCCTTTATTACATGGATCATTAAGATATTATTTGACCTTTTCTCCTGAGTTTTATACAATTTTATGTGTGTTATTAAAGTCTATAATACATTGTAAAATTTACTTCTACATATAGTGTGAAATAAGAATCTATTTTTGTTACTGTTCTATCAGAGGAGCCATTTGTTCAATCTATTTGGCTAGTCCATCTTTACTCCACTGATAATACTTCTATTATTTTCACACTCATATATATGCCTAAGTCTATTTTTCAGATTTTCCACGTTGCTTTGTTGGTTTACTTGCTATTCATGCATCAGTAACACATTATTTTATTTACTATCTTTTTGAAAAACTTTGTCATTTGGTGTTTGGTAAAATTGTCCATATTATTTTTCCTCCAAAGTTTCTTCTTGGCCTTTTCACAGAATTAAAATTCAGCTACTGGGATGTCCAGCTGCCTCTGCTTCTATAACCAGAGATACTATGAGTTGTAGCAAGTTGTAAGTTTTCTTTCCAGGAGGAAGACTCTCTGTATTGGTCAACTCTACTATAAACCTAAGAATTCTTCTACCCTTGGGGAGAGAGGATTTAATCCAGTTCAGTTTTGTCATGACTCTCTGGGAAAGGAATAGCAAGTGTGTACAAGGCCATTTGCACAGGTGTAGTAAAGGCCTTCTTCTGAGTCCAAAAATCGCTGAGTGCCAAGGTTTCCAGTAATCACCGTGTTGGTCTCCTTAGCCCAGGGCTATCTAACACCAGTCTTATTACATTTCAAACCCAGGATAAAAGTATATGTCAACAATTTGCATTTGAGTTTTAGATACTGGCATAGCTTGCTGACATCTTCTAGGACCTGTGAAGTTGCCATAGCCAGCCTTCCTCAAGAGAAGAAATAAATAGTTGGGTTGGAGTGGAAAGAGGGAGGAAAAAGGATATGTTTAAGCTTTATCTTTCTGGAGTCTTCTATTCCAAATTTTCTATAATGACAATTTGTTATTTTGATCATCTGAAAAATATTAAGTGAATCAATTTTTTAAAAAACTACAATGTCAGCATGACAGAAAAATCTTGTCTTCCTTTTGTAGCATCTAGTTCACCAGATAATTTCACTAGCTTGATTATCTGTAACTGCTTAGTAAAAACATAACACTTTCAGCACTTTATAGAATTAGGAATTTCATCTGTCATGAGAGTTCTTATTTATGCCACAATGGATTTTACTGTTTGGCCCAAAAATATTTTCTGTAATGAATTTTATAAATAACCTTAGATTACTTCTAAATTCTCTGTAAGTACTAAACCAGTTTATGGCATCTAATGATTACTTACCTCCAGGTTGTTTGCTCTCCGTGCAAGATGTGAGCTTGTATTTAGAAACATCTGATTTATTATTTGTCCTTTATGACTTTAATATTTTATTTCACCACAGTATTTATAATCAGTTGGACCTACAGTTCCCAACAATTCAATTTGCTGGTCTTTGAGATCTGTATACTTTTTATTTTCAGTACCCAGAGCTTTATACCTAACATGGGTTTTTATCCAGGTTGTCTCTGTTATAATTTATCCTTGTTATTAGCAGTGACATAATACAGTGACATAATACTGCTTTTTAGTGTTGATGGAAGGTTTGGTTGAGAGATTATATTTACAAACCCTTTGTAAAATTTGTTTTACAATCTGTTTTCAGATATGTTATCTTATTTGAACTTCATTCCTACTCTGCAAATAAGTCATTGTTTTCTCCATTGTAAGAGGAAGGAAACTGACGTCCAACATCATATTTTCAGTCGTTAAGTGTAAGACTCAAACTCATATTTTCCAACTTTTATTTCAGAGTTGTTTTTTCCCCTATGCTGCGTTCTGATATCCAGAGTATTTAGGTATTTTACTGATTGTAGGGGACTACCATTGCCAGTGACTATCCTGATGGTGGCAGAGAGTGTGTTTTGTAGTACTTACTTTCTATGAATATTATCACATAATATCTTAATGTGAATTGTCCCTGAAAGTATGACTTTGCCAACATGCATAATCTACAGGTCTTTAAATGTGTGTGTATGTGTGTATGCACCCATGTCCATGTTAATTCAGTGAACTTTATTACTGCTAAAGATATCTCAAAAACTTTTCCATGGGATGCAAATCTTTTGTCTTTTCTGAACAAGTAATAGAGATTTGTTCTCTTACCCTATCATTTTTGTTCTTATTCAATCTGAAAAGCAATTGAAGATGTGTGAGTTCATACTGGTAAATTGCTGGGGTAGGTGTTTCACATGTGACCCAGTGTTTGTCATCTGAAGCTTAGCTCACACTCCTTGCATACTGTGTTTAAGATTTCACATTTGGTAGTTTTTTCTTGGTATTGATGGGGAGAACATTGTGACAACTGTTATTCCATCTCATCTGCATGTCTTATATTATGCAGTGAGGTAAAGTAGCAGAAGACCTCATTATTTGAGTCATCAACAATGAACTGGACAAAGAAATGTATAATCAACTGTGGGCAATAATATGTGCATTATTGGGATTTAAACTGGTTTATCCCATCTGTTCTAATTACCACAAATATGTCATGAATGACAAAAACGCTTTACAGCTTATTACTTTGCAGCTGATAATGCAATGGAGTAGGTTATGGTTTTCTTCTATATGGGCTTCATTCACTATTCACAGGAGTGATCTGTTTATGATGGGGTAAATGGAGGAACTAGAATAAGAATTATTTCTGAAAAAGTATCTGGGAGCCAAGGTATTTGTTTATGTTTTATAGTTCCTTTTGCTGGCCTTGCTCCTTCTCTGGCAGTTTACACTTTTCTCCCAAGTTCTCAAAGGTTAATCTGTTCTATTACCACCCCTGGGCAAAGCTCATCTATACTCCTGTCTCTATCTTTGGCAAGTAGTTACCATAGCTTTGAAATCCTCTGTCCTTGCTCATTTGTGTTGTCAGGAACAGAATTTGCTGAAGGCTTAGAAAGCAAATCCTACTGGTCTGATGATTTATGGTTGACTCATTTCCTACAGTTGCCACTCTCTTGATAATATTATAAATAATGGAGGTAAAAGAGTGTATGATTAAAATCCATGCAGAATGGATACATGAATGAGTGAGCAGTATAGGGTAGTAGACTCCTAACCTGGATAAGTAAATAAATAGTCTTGATTGAGGGACTTCTGTTGAGTGCCTGAACTGGTTTATGTGGGAAAACTAAGGATTTGTTGCCACATGACAAGGTAGCGACAGAGTTCAAGCAAGATTTTCTGGCTCCAAAACCCATGATCTTTTCATTGCAAAATGCTGCAGAAAGTAAAAATTTGTTTTACAATTTTGGCGTTTGCATTTATTACACTCCTGATTGTTTGGAACTTTCTCTGCATGACTCAGACAACTTACTACCATCAACATTTACCCATGGCCCTAAGGAAGCTAAGTACTCTTTGTATTTCGGATTTTATCAGAATCTTTTTCAACTTTATTCAACTTTATATTGAAAGATGTTGTGCCAAAAATATATCTGTTGGACTTTTAGTATGTTGTTCTTCACAGTTGTCATTGTGATTGTCCTACTACCTTCCTTTCAGACAGTTTTTAGCTTTAGGATTCATGCGGCAAGTAAATGTATCACAGTGGCCCATTCTGGTTATACACACATCATTGTGACTACTCAAAAAGATAAAACACATACAGCAAATGTGAATGGTTTTCATCCTCAAGCAGATCCATGGAAAGCTAACTACTGTACATAGACTTTATAGAATAATAATTTCCTTTCTTTTTTTAAAAAAAAATATTTATTTATTTATTTATTTATTTATTTGAGATGGAGTTTTGCTCTTGTTGCCCAGGCTGGAGTGCAATGGCATGATCTTGGCTCACCGCAACTTCCACATCCTGGGTTCAAGTGATTCTCCTGCCTCAGCGCTCCAAGCAGCTGGGATATAGGCATGCGCCACCATGCCTGGCTAATTTTGTCTTTTTGGTAGAGATGGGGTTTCTCCATGTTGGTCAGGCTGGTCTCGAACTCCCGACCTCAGGTGATCTGTCCGCCTTAGCCTCCCAAAGTGCTGGGATTATAAGCGTGAGCCACTGGACCCAGCCTGATAATTTCCTTTCTATACTTTATTCTCAAAGACAGAACATATGCAGTAAGTCTTTTTTTTTTTTTTTTTTTTTTTTTGAGACGGAGTCTCGCTCTGTCACCCAGGCTGGAGTACAGTGGCCGGATCTCAGCTCACTGCAAGCTCCGCCTCCCGGGTTTATGCCATTCTCCTGCCTCAGCCTCCCGAGTAGCTGGGACTACAGGCGCCCGCCACCTCGCCCGGCTAGTTTTTTTTGTATTTTTTTTTAGTAGAGACGGGGTTTCACCGTGTTAGCCAGGATGGTCTCGATCTCCTGACCTCGTGATCCGCCCGTCTCGGCCTCCCAAAGTGCTGGGAGCAGTAAGTCTTAATAAGTAATTTGGAAGTTGAAAGAGGCAGGCATAAGTATGAAGAGAAGTTCAGTGTTATGCTATCTGTTAAAAGAGTAAATTGAATCAACACATATCAACCAGTCCAGTTGTAAGATATAAATCATGTGACTATACCAATGTTAAGATGCACTAGGGCAAAATCAAATAAGCTAAATGTGTTTCTCATTAAATCAAATAACAAAGAATCCTGGGTTTGAGTCTTGTTCTGTCTCACTTTTGCTATTTTTCTTGGGCAAGCCTTCCTATCTATATGAGCCTCAATTTCCTCATCTTTGAAATTGGAATACTAATCTTTCTTGGGGTTGCTATTAAAGTACAGTGATACAGCATATACCAAATACAGAGCATAATATTTGTCCTGTGTCTTTCAGGGCAGTTCTAGGTAATAGGTAATTATTTACAGTGCTTCCCAGTTTGAGTAGCTGGGTCGCTGGGTATAAATCCAGTCATTTAGAGGCTATTCTCAGTTAGCAAGCCCCTGCAAATAATGGCTGCATCAGACTGTGCTTCAGTGTACCTGAGTCTCCATATACTATTCTTTGCTTGCCTAGCCTAGTCCCAAATTATGAACTGTTTCATAGCTGTAATACTTGGCTTTTTAAAAAAATACAGTAATTGATCCTCAAACCCTCTTCACACACAATATTTCCTTAATTCCAACCTTGATCTAATAATTACTATGACATCACTGGGAGAAACATATTGCATCCCTTGTCCAGTGCTAGATCGAGAACTATTGAGCTGATTCCTAACAGAGATTGTTCTCTTCCCAAAACCACACAAATTAGTGAATAACTTCTGATTTTCTTTCTCTGTCTCTAGTAGTGAGAATGCTGGCTCCATGAAAGAGGTCTGCGAGAGCAGGGACCTTGTTTGCTCTCCAGGGCTTACTGCAACAGACTGGCACATAAGTGTCTAATAAATATTCTGACAGAATAATTGGAAGCTAGGGTGCTTTTTCTGAGTGCATTTAACTTTTATTGTGACAATACCATCATGATAATACCTTATATTTGTCAAGGGCTTTGTAGTTTACAAATCCATTCACATTCATTATCTCATTTGATCCTCACATTAGCACCATGCAGAGATTATTATTTTATGTTCTTGGATGTAGATGTGGAAGCTCAGAAAGGTTACTAAACAGTGGAGCAGGAGTTGGAACCTAAGTCTTTTGATCACAAGATCTATTTACTCCCCTCTACTCACACAGCTTCTCCTATGATCTGACTCCATTTTTTGTACATAATTGAATACACTCACAGGGTGCCTTTGTAATTTTGTCTTAGTTAACTCGATGCGTATCACAATTTACCTATAATAGGCTTTGGGAAACTTGGTTTTTAAAATTTCTTAGGGTCTTCATTCCTATCTTGCTCCTGATTACATACATTTGGTAATTTTCCTGCTTTTCCTGTGAGTTCCAGGGAGAATGTATACTACTCTAAATTTGATTTCAATGTATTTATTTTAAACTCATCCATTCACTAGCTCGAAGCAGAGAATTCAAAGGAATGCTCAGATTCTCACTCTTATCTCTTCCCCAGGCTGTCACTATATCCTTGCTGACACTCTAACCCCTCTTCTCCTACACTCTATGGATATGACCCTTGATATCCCTTGCTGTGATTATGTCAATATGGTGGATTCAGAGTTAAGGGTATTCTAGCTAAAAGTCATGTGTAAAGTTCATTGCACAACACATCCTAAACAATAAATACCCCAAATATTTCCCCCCTTTTTTATGGTTTAGTTTGAATGAAGAGAAATATTTGTTTTAAATCACCCCCTAGAAAAGTTATGTTTACTTCTTCATTGCTGTGGGTATCACGTGAAGCCCAGAATGGCATATATCCTACACAAGCCCTGCTGCTACCACAATAAATTATGAATCCAATTTGGCATTCATTTTCTGTTAATTCCTGATTAGGTCTCAGATTGTTCCCAAGATAGTGCCTCAGAAAACCATTACTTATCTGTGCAGTAATCTTACCTATAAGAGTTAACCTTAACATAATACAAGCTACTAATCTATAAATTTATCAAAACTACAGGGAATGGAGGAACACATGGACTTCTGTCTCCAGAGTGATCTTTTCAAAACAGAAATGTAATTATGCCTTACTGCTTCTGAAAAAAGCATTGGATGATTTCCCATTATCTACTGGATGGTGACTAAACTCTAGCAGGACTTAAATCTTAAGTCCTTTCATTGAGTGGTCCCACTGTACTTTATAAACTCGTCTCTTCCTCACCCACTTCTCTATAAATCCCATGCTACAGCTGCACCAAATACTTCAATGTTTCCTGAGCACTGTGTTTTATCCTGCATCAAGGTTTTTTGCATGTGATATTTCCTATCCCTAGAGTCCTCTTTTAGCTTTGTCTGATAACATTTGACTTGCTTTTCAAGGCTCAATTGAGAGATCTCTCCTATGGAATTTCCTTAATTCTCATCTTTATCTAATAGTAGCTCCCCTTCTCTTCTAAAGCAACTTTAATCATCCCCTCTGCTATAACACTTGGAATATTGTTGTAATTATTTGTCTACATTTTCTCCAGTAGACGACAAAGTCTCAGAGTCCCATGCTTTTTCTTCCTATATCTTCTGTGTCCAGTTTTTGTTTGTAGGAGCCTCTCACTAAATGATTGATGAATGAATGGAAGTTGGAATTCTGAGTTTTCTCCTGGGTGCATGTACCAAAACCCAAAACCGTTTGTTTAGTTCAGAGCCACCAGCATGTCAGAGTCTCATAATATGGATATCCTAATGCGATAAAAACAGACAGAAAACTAATTTAAAAAATCATGCTAATGTGTTTGTTAAAATGCATTTTCACAAATTAAGTATCCTATCTTAAAATAATGATATTGTTAAAAGGCCAGCATCCAATGTGAGTTGTCTTACTATCCTTTAAAGAATTGTCAATTTGACTACCCTTTTCTGAATTTATGAGTTTATTCTGACATTCTCAAGTAACTTAAGGTAACCTGATCTTGGTGATTCAGACCTGCAGAGTCACAGTTCAACTGCTGTTCGGCACAATAATATCCCAGACCTACCCAACAATTTTACAGGCTTACCACTGCCCCAAGTCATGGTGCTCATTCATGGTTGTAATGGTGTGTTCATGACTTTATGGCCTAATAGGTCCCAAAGGCACTTAAGAAAATAACACGGTATAATGACTCTGTGCTCTTTAGTTGGAGCTGTCTTTTAAGAATATCAAAGTAGAATCTGGAATAAAATGGCCTTCATTCAGCTTTGATATATTCTTACTGTGTGACTTGGGGCTTCAGTTTCCTCATCTGAAAATAGGACATGGGGCCAACAATTTATGTGGTTTATGGTGGGAATAAATAAGATAACATGTGCAAAGCACATATAATAGTGATTATTACTATTATTATCTCAAAATACCTACCAGCCTAAATCCACTATGTTCTCAACCCCTAGAGAGATATTAGGCCCACTCTAATGTGTCTGAGAACATGACCCTCTCCTTTATTGCCTAGCATGGAGAAAATAGTCAGTATTGGTTGAATAAATGTCAGGTTTTAGGGCCATAGCCAGAAAGACAATAGACCTTCTGATCCTTTCCTCCTAGAAGGGACCTAGGAATCCTTTCATTTTCTGGTCTGTCGTTGTATCTTGCCTAAGGAAAAAGTAGAAAAATAAAGGACAGGACTTATTACATCATATATTGAAAGTATATTACTTCAAGGAACTCTGTGGGCTCATATTTGTATATTTAATCATCACTCTATCCATGTAATGTATTCTCCAAACTTTTAGACACAAACGATAAGGCTCAGAGTACAACAAGTATTAGAAACTTGCTCAAGATTACACTTTGGAAGAAGGAATGTCAGAATTCAAACTCGAGACTGCTGAACTCCTTCAATCAAATCACAATGCCTGAGACATCCTGAACATACTTTGTGTTTCACAGTTTTTTCTTCTTCATTTGATATCTTCCTTTCATATAAAATCATATTAAGAAAATAATCTTTGGATTCACCTTGCTTTTGTGACCTGGAAGAACCTAAATATGAAAAATAACTTTAAGGGACTTTAAGGTTTTAGCCTCTTGTGACATTTGGCAGCAACAAAAGCTTATTCTTTTGCCAACTCAGGTCTCACCAGGATCCTACAGATGATAGCCCCATGGAACACAATCTTTCATTTAAAGTCTCTAAATAATATGAAAGGAAGTCAGAATTATAATAAATGACAATAACATGTCCAGGGGCTTTAGAAAATGGAATTGTTGGATCCAAATAGATATTTTGCAATCAAAATCTGTTGAACAGAGCTTACATGGTTTGTTGAGGTACCTTAAATATTTTGTGAGCATAGAAGGAAGGCTTTATTTAATGAGCAAAGCATAGAATGTATGAAATTAGGAAAAGAACCACTGAATAAAACAAACTGAATGAAAAGGAAAAAAAAAGATGATAATGAAAGTAAAGAAAATGAGAAATAAAAATATACTAAAGAGTTGTTAAACGCATAAATTGTTTCTTTTCTTTTTTCTTTTCTTTTTTTTTTTTTTTTTTTGAGATGGAGTCTCACTCTGTCACCAGGCTGGAGTGCAGTGGTGTGATCTCGGCTCACTGCAACCTCTACCTCCTGGGTTCCAGCGATTCTCCTGCCTCAGCCTCCTGAGTATCTGGGACTACAGGTGCACGCCACCATGCCTGGCTAATTTTTGTATCTTTAGTAGAGATGGGGTTTCACCATATTGGCCGGGCTGCTCTTGAACTCCTGACCTCGTGATCCGCCCACCTGCCTCAGCCTCCCAAAGTGCTGGGGTTACAGGTGTGAGCTATCGCACCTGGCCTGCAAAAGTTATTTCTTTGAAAATATTTATAATATAAACAAAACCCTGGTGGCACTAATTGAGGAGAAAGAGACAAGGCACAAATTATCATTACTAGTAACAAGGGGGACTAAAGTACAGATACAACATAGTTTTTAAAATAAAATAACCAATGTATGTTAAATTTTGAAAATTTAATGATATAGATAAATAGCTAGAAAAATATAATTTATCAAAAATGAGTCAAAAAGACATAGAAAATTGTGTAGATATATAACAATTAAATTTATCAGGTAGTTAAAAATCAATACTTACCTAGCCACAAACATAGCTACTCAAAACTGAAGCACAGATAGGTATGAGCAAGGTCAGTGAAACACTGAGAAAATGTATATTAATATTTACAAAATATTCCGAAAATAAAAAGGGGAAATATTTCTCAATTTCACTTAATATAGTTAATACAAACAGCTACCAAACTAGTCAAAGTCAATGGGAAAATTACAGTTCAATCTATGTTATTTAAAAACTTAGTAAAGGGTATTCAATTAGAAAAAGAGGAAGTCAAATTGTCCCTGTTTGCAGATGGCATGATTGTATATTTAGAAAACCTCATCATCTCAGCCCAAAATCTCCTTAAGCTAATAAGCAACTTCAGCAAAGTCTCAGGATACAAAATCAATGTGAAAAATCACAAGCATTCCTATACACCAATAACAGACAAAGAGAGAGCCAAATCATGAGTGAACTCCCATTCACAATTGCTTCAAAGAGAATAAAATACCTAGGAATCCAACTTACAAGGGATGTGAAGGACCTCTTCAAGGAGAATTACGAACCACTGCTCAATGAAATAAAAGAGGACACAAACAAAAGGAAGAACATTCCCTGCTCATGGATAGGAAGAATCAATATTGTGAAAATGGCCATACTGCCCAAGGTAATTTATAGATTCAGTGCCATCCCCATCAAGCTACCAATGAGTTTCTTCACAGAATTGGAAAAAAACTGCTTTCAAGTTCATATGGAACCAAAAAAAGAACCTGCATTGCCAAGACAATCCTAAGCCAAAAGAACAAAGCTGGAGGCACCACGCTACCTGATTTCAAACTACACTACAAGGCTACGGTAACCAAAATGCGTGGTACTGGTACCAGAACAGAGATATAGACCAATGGAACAAAACAGAGCCCTCAGAAGTAATACCACACATCTACAACCATCTGATCTTTGACAAACCTGACAAAAACAAGAAATGGGGAAAGGATTCCCTATTTAATAAATGGTGCTGGGAAAACTGGCTAGCCATATGTAGAAAGTTGAAACTGGAACCCTTCCTTACACCTTATACAAAAAATAATTCAAGATGGATTAAAGACTTAAATGTTAGACCTAAAACCATACAAACACTAGAAGAAGACCTAGGCAATACCATTCAGGACACAGGCATGGACAAGAACTTCATGACTAAAACACCAAAAGCAATGGCAACAAAAGCCACAATTGACAAATGAGATCTAATTAAACTAAAGAGCTTCTGCTCTGCAAAAGAAACTACCATCAGAGTGAACAGGCAACCTACAGAATGGGAGAAAATTTTTACAATCTACTCATCTGACAAAGGGCTAATATCCATAATCTACAAAGAACTTAAACAAATTTACAAGAGAAAAATCAAACAACCCCATCAAAAAGTGGGCGAAGGATATGAGCAGACACTTCTCAAAAGAAGACATTTATGCAGGTGACAGACACATGAAAAAATGCTCATCATCACTGGCCATCAGATAAATGCAAATCAAAACCACAGTGAGATACCATCTCACACCAGTTAGAATACCGGATCATTAAAATATCAGGAAACAACAGGTGCTGGAGAGATGTGGAGAAATAGGAACACTTTTACACTGTTGGTGGGATTGTAAACTACTTCAAACATTGTGGAAGACAGTGTGGAGATTTCTCAAGGATCTAGAACTAGAAATACTATTTGACCCTGCCATCTCATTACTGGGCATATATCCAAAGGATTATAAATCATACTGCTATAAAGACACATGCACACGTATGTTTATTGCAGCACTATTCACAGTAGCAAAGACTTGGAACCAACCCAAATGTCCATCAATGATAGACTGGATTAAGAAAATGTGGCACATATACACCATGGAATACTATGCAGCCATAAAAAAGATGAGTTCATGTCCTTTGTAGGGACATGGATGAAGCTGGAAACCATCATTCTGAGCAAACTATCACAAGGACAGAAAACCAAATACCGCATGTTCTCACTCATAAGTGGGAATTGAACAATGAGAACACTGGACACAGGGTGTGGAATATCACACACCGGGGCCTGTCATGGGGTGAGGGGAGGGGGAAAGGATAGCATTAGGAGATATACCTAATGTAAATGACGACTTAATGGGTGAAGCACACGAACATGGCACATGTATTCATATGTAACAAACCTGCACATTGTGTACATGTACCCTAGAACTTAAAGTATAATAATAAAAAACTTATCTGAATAAGCAACCTAAAATGACTATTTAAAAAAAATTTTGTGAACATGTTGCTTTTATCTAAGGAATTCCTAGAATGACTTAAGAGTAGCCAATGTATCGGCCGGGCGCGGTGGCTCACGCCTGTAATCCCAGCACTTTGGGAGGCCGAGGCGGGTGGATCACAAGGTCAGGAGATCGAGACCATGGTGAAACCCCGTCTCTACTAAAAATAGAAAAAATTAGCCGGGCGCAGCGGCGGGCGCCTGTAGTCCCAGCTACTCGGGAGGCTGAGGCAGGAGAATGGCGTGAACCCGGGAGGCGGAGCTTGCAGTGAGCCGAGATTGCGCCACTGCACTCCAGCCTGGGAAACAGAGCAAGACTCCGTCTCAAAAAAAAAAAAAAAAAAAAAAAAAAAAAAGAGTAGCCAATGTATCAATGTAATTCCTTATGTTTAATGATATAAGAACAAAATATGAAGAATCATCTCAAATAGAAAAATATTTCCAAAAAATCAACTAACTATGTTAAAGAAAAATAATCTTAGTAACAGATATAGGACTTCTACCAAACATCTGTATCAAGCATCATATTTAGTTAAATAAAGGCTTAATCTATAACTCTTTTAAAAAACATGTAGAATGAAAAATGATGAAAATTATTTAACATTAGCAGAAATTTCCTTATGTTCCTCAAAGAAAACTGCTGTCTTCCAACAAAAGTGAAAATAGAAGCTACATAATTGGAGAGTTTATCAAATATACAAATACATTTTTAAAATCTACATAAAAAGTAAAACAAATTAAGTGGGTAAAATTACAAACATAATTACAGAAACAAGAAAACCAATAAATGTATAGAAAGATGTTTTACTAGTAATCAGGAATATTTGAATAAAACCACATAGGGATACTATCTCACACCCACTGTAGTGGCAAAAACTAAAATATCTGCCAATACCAGCTATTGACAAAATATGGAGCAACAGAAAAAAATGTACACTTTTTCATTGAGGCATAAATTATAGGCATTTTGAAGAATTTGGTAGAGTTGACTGTGCACATAATCTCTGACTCAACAGTTTTACTTCTAGGAATATACTTGGGAAACTCTTGTGCATGTATAAAGGAACATATGAGCAGGATTGTTCATAGCTTTGTTGATTGTGATTGGAAACATCAGAAAGCTAAATTTCCATCAAAGGTAGGATAAAATAATAAACAGCACTGGAAATGAACAAATTGAGCTTACTTTTTTCAAGATGGGTAAATATCAAAATAACAAATGAAATAAGGAAGTTACAAATTTTTGTGTGCAGCTTGATGCTATTTATATCATTTTAAAAGGTAAAATTACACTATATGTTATTCAGGGATTCATACATAAAGAAGTACATAGGAATGATAAAACTACAGTCAAAATACTGGCTAATTCTGGGAAGATGTCATCAGATAGACATGAAAAGGAGTCTTCAATTACTTAGTAATGATTTATCTATTTAACTAGATGACAGATATTGTTGCTTATATTGTATTATTCTTTACACTTTTTTGGATTACTTTAACATTTCATAAAAATGACAAATATATGTGTAGGTGAGCCAGTGAGCCGTAAATAATTACTATTATCATTGCCCTGATGATGATTAAAATTAATCCCAAACTGCAGAGGATTCCAACTATTACTATTTATATTTTTAATCCTTGAGTTTTATCTGTTAGGAGAGGCAGTAGGTGCATGTGCATGGTGATAACCCATGAACTGAAAAGTTCACTGAAATATCTGGGGTCTAAGGCCTAATTAACATCTTCAGTACTTGAGTTGAACGGCAAGACCTCTTCAGGCCTCTAGAGTAGGCGGGGAGGACTTTATATGACTCTGTAATGTTGGTGAATGCACGACTGGCCAGCCACATCTTGTTTCCAAGTATAGATCATAATCCATAATGGATGCCTTTTAGAAATCATATTTATGAATGTGCAGAGAGGCAGAGAATAGTGGCTGTATTCAACAAACACCATAAATAATCATGCTGGAGTGGAGCACAGAATCCAAATGCAGTTTAGAAGTGCTCTATGGAATTTGTAGAGCATTTTCTTAAAGCAGAACTGGGCAAATTTTTATTTCTGTTCACTACTTGAATTCTGTGGAAGCACGAAGGAAAGTTCAGTCTAGTCCTTTTTCTTGGTATCAGTCTTTCCTTTATCATACATTCTCTGGTTGGGCTGAAAAATAAGCATTGTTGAGAGCTGAACCTAGATACAATGTGGGAGAACAAATTGTAATGCATTTGCTCCTACCCAAATCTGCCAAAATGTTATGATTCAGCCTGGCAGTATATGTTTACACTGTGGTATGAATTCCTGTAGCATGAAAAGGCATACCTGTGGCTGAGGTTCCTTTTTCCCCAGATTGAGGTTTTGAACTCTATTAAGAGTTCCTTATCCACCACCCACATCTACTCTATATTTACTGTCCTTTGGACCACTCTGTGCATGATCTTCTTCTATAATATGTTACCCACCCTCTTCTTTAGTGTTCACTCATACTTATCTCTTTTAGCTAAGACCACCTTGGCTTTCTCTCTCCTTTTTTAAAATAATAACTTTTATATGTGTGTTATTTCAATGATTTAATTTGAAGTAGTAGTTTTATTTAAGATAATGGAGACAGATTATCAAGGTTAAAATCTCAGCTCCTTCAGTTTCCAGCTGTATGATTTTGGTCAGGTTCAAACTTCTCTGAGACTGTCTCCTCATCTATAAAATAAGGGTAATAATAGTAGCTATTTCATCAGGGTGTTGAGAGGATTAAGTAAGCTAATTCTTGTAAAGCACTTCGAATAGTGCTTGGCAGAGTGCGTGCTAGGTGTTGGGTTGTTATTGTTGTTAATCACTATTATTATTGAGATGTTATCTCTAATATATTCTAGAAAATATATAATGTAATAATATATTTGTAATAATTTCTGTTTACTTCCTGTAATAATCTCATGTTTACTTCCTCTGACCCATCCTAGTTTCCTACAACTTTCTTATTTGTACTTTTCCTTGAGAAAGAGTTACTATTTGACTTACTTTATTTGCCTTAGCAAGGGGCAAGTAATGCTCCAAAGAAGCCCCCTCCACTAAGCCTGCCATTCTCACCAACAGCAATCTGGAGTGTTATGGAGACATGATGTTTGATAAGAAAGATAAGGTCCCTGGCCTCCTGGGTTTACAGTCCAGTGAAGGAAGATAGACAATAAGCAAAGATATATGCTGGATCATCTGAAATACTGATTAATGCTAGGAAGAAAAGGAAGCAAGGTAATGGATTAGGGAGGCTGAAAAGATAAAGCTACTCAAAGAAGGATTTTTTCAGACTGTGGCATTTGAACTGAGAGCTAAATAGAAGAAGGATTATATATTAAGAACACAACACAGGTAGAGGCAAAGGCTCATGCAAAGGCTCCAACACAGATGATGGATTTGAAAAGGTCAGAATGTCTGGAGTGTAGTGAGCTCAGGGGAAGAGTGGTATGGGATGAGGACAGTCTAGATCTTATAGGGAGTCATAATATTGTTCAAAGCGCCTACTAAAATCTAATCACAATAGAACCCATATGTTGGACAATACGGGCCTAAAATACTGTATTGTGTAAGATGCAAGCTGACGTCATAACAAAGGACAGAATTGGAATGAGCCTGCCTACTTGAGTCAGATCCAGGGCCCAGATCCATCCCATTCTTGCTGCTTTTTTGGTGCCACCTGGTGGCGATTGTCTTCAAGCCTCAACGGCACATTGAGAACACTTCTTGTTCCTGTCTTAGCTGGAACATGGCAGCTGTTCCAGAAATACGCTTGTGAGTTGGTGCCTTTTTAGTTGAAATGATCCCAGAAGAGTGAGCTAAGAGAATATTGAGCACATGGGGCCCATTCTCTTTCCTGAAGCAGGCCAGCCTTCTGTGTAATGCTGGCCTTGCCTTCTTTTCTCTTTCAATCTCCCCCAAAGATAAGCACCTTATCCCACCTCTGTTAGAGAATTAGGACAAGACAGAGCATGAGACTAACTGACACTCAGAAGTCACATTATAATGAAATCATGTTATCAGGGAGTATGTCATCCAAGGATTTTATTGTATATTTTATTATTAGGGAGGATGACAATGTAACTTTGATTTTATACTTACTGTGCTTGATATATATTGATATTATAATATTTTCTTATATTTTAATTATATATGTGCTTGTCTCCCTCAAGGGAAATGTGCTACTCAGAGCTAGGAGAGGGTCTAATTCAACTTTGTGCCCCTAGTAAGAAAGGGGGAAATGAAAACCAACGTGTATATTCACCTACTACAAATAGTAGTAGAATAAGTCTTATTGAATAGTCACAAATAGTCTACAAGGCAAGATTGATTATCTTTATTTTAAAGACAAGGGAGACAAGAATGAAGAATGAAAAGCCACATAGGCAGTAAAGAACAGATCTATAAAATGCCATCCCAAATTGTCTGAACATAAAAGCTACATGACTAGAAAAAAAAAAAAAAAAAAGAAATATGCAACAGATGTAAACTAACAAAGCCTGTTGACATTCCACCTAACCAAACCTATTACCTCCAACACTTGAACACGTTTCCTGGCAGGTCGCTAATGCCCAACAGATAATTGATGGGTTAAAAATGAAAAATACATTTGACCATTTTGGAGTTAAAGAGTGGGGTTAATGGCACCTATTTCCCTAATCAAAGAAAGTAGTCAAGGTGATTGGACATCAAGTTTATTCTTAAGCAGTAAGGCCACAGTCAGCTATGGTTTGGGACTCCAGGCAGCTCTACTGAAGTTGCACAGAAGAGGTACTTGTCAATGCCAATCAGTCTATTCCTGCTGTTCAATTAGGTTCTGATTTGTAATTCGCTACCCTCCAGCACCATTTTACTCAGTGAATTGCAGTCAACACCACAGGAAAAATTAATGCCTGTGAAATAATACTTGAGTAATGGGAAGAAAAGCCAAATGCAAACTATTCTCTTATGAGTGTATTTATTTTTTTCCAAAAATAATATGGAATTGCTCTTTTGCAAAGAAGTCATTCCTCAGGGAATGTGTATATGTGTGTGTATGTGAGAGAGACACATTGGTGGCTCGATATCAGAAAAAAATACTTTTGCCAGATTTTAATAACTATTATTTGTGATTCTATTAGTGGAAATGTATCTTTTTCAAATTAAAATATGTATTTACATACAGATTGAAAAGGAGGAACTACAAAATAGGCCAAGTTTTCTGAAAGACATACTTGAAACTCTGAGTCAGTCAGAGGTTGTTGTTTTGTTAAATAAGTTAAAATAGAATGAAAGTAATAATATTTAGCATAATAAAAGTTGTCAAGTATTGAGTATGGACTCTGAAATCTGAAACTAATAATCAACTTCCAGGCATTATCTAATTTAAGTATCATGGAGATATAGCGATTATTTCCCTTATTTTAGTGATGAAGAAACTGAGACTGAAATATCAAATACAGGGTCCCATAGCCAATTCAGGAACAGAGCCAGAACTTGAGTTTGGTTCAGTTTGACTCAAAATATGTGTCTTAGAGCCTGAGCAACCCTGGTGAGCATGTTAGAGTGATGACAGGACACCCACCCCTGCCTGGGGTTCCAGGCTTTATGCCCAGGACTGAGCGTACCAATCCTGGTATTGAAGTATTAGCATTTCCAGCTATATTAATATTTATCTTATCAAAAATAAAAACATAAAACTAGATTAATCTTTAATTCAAAACGACTCGATTAGAAATGATTGACCTGGCAATGTCATTTGGTTAGCAGAGAAAATATTACACAATTCAAAGCGAGATTTTCAGAATCTAACATATTCCATCATTTTGCAAATATTAAAATAATACATTAAATCATTTTGTAAAATTAACAAATAACAATTTAACATTGTCAATTTAAATTGTTGATTTAAAATATTTGCCTTAAAATTTTTAATTCCAAATTTTCTGTGTATTTGGTATATAAAAATGAAGATGTCGGAGTTCCATGCTAAACATAATTATAATGTTAGAGGTGTGCCATCCAAATAATTTAGAGATTTTGTCGCCCTTGTCAATGTGAGGGTAGGTGTCACAGACTCAGAATTCTAAATCTGTCAAGTATGAGTAAAGTGAGCCAGGTATGGACTGCTCTGCAGCGGAGGGTCCATGCGCCACCTAAAGGCAGCAGCTGCTCCTCACGTTCTGACAGTTGCACCCATGTGGCAACGTGAATTGAAGGTTGCCAGATTAATCTCTTTTTTGTTTTTTTGGTTTTTTTTTGGAGATGCCAGGCATCCAGATTCTTAACACTGGCATCTGATTCAATATTTAAATATAGCTCTCCCTGTGCCAAACAAAATCACACAATGTGTGTGGGCTATTTCTGGCCAGGGGGCAGACTGTTTGGGTCATCTATGCTAAGGCTGTGGGAATACATCTGTCACAGCGGTTTGGACAATTTTCTTTGTGACAAGAAAGCCCTGCCTCATGGATTGAGAAACTATTCTTCTACAGTGTACAGTCCTGTCCTATTTTATTGAGGACTGGTTTCCACTGTATTTGTTCCTTTGCCAATGTCATTATTGAGAAGCCAGGAGCTGGATGGGGTAGGTGATACTAATGGTCACAGCGATGGCAATGAGTGATCTAATCCTTCTTAGAGGGCTTTCTTATAGCTTGAAGGTAGGGCAGGTAAGTGGTAAAATTGAGGGTAAAGCAATGAAGAAACAGCGAAAGTCTCTGAAAATGACTTTACTATTTCGTGGCACTTTTGTGTTGACACAAATTACTTAATAATTCCCTTTTACTATTTGCTTTTAATTACATGTAAACACATGCATGATTTTTATAGTACTGACCTTCATGTGGACCTCAATAGAAACAATCTGTGGACTTCTCTGGCTGTTGTGTTTCTACTTCTTTCTGAAAATCTCAGTCTTTGGCATAAGCCATGGGAAAAAGATAGGAGGGGACAGATGGGAGTAGCTTATTGAAAATTACTGAAAGAAAAAATACCTAAGAAAAGTGAAAGTTCAGCAGAGGAAGAGGAAGCAGATATCATCAACCAGAATCAAATCCTACTGCAACATGTTTAATTAATTCTCTCTGGGGGACCTTCCTCTTGCTACCTGCCACTAACTTTCTTCTCCATCCCTCAGTGCCTGAATACCTAGCATATTATGTTATAAAGAACATAGTGTTATAAAGAACATAGGCCCCATCTGGACTTCTCCACTTTGAGGTATTTTCTCTTCGGGCCTCAGTTTCATAATGTTTGAAGGAAGAATTTGAACCTTAAAGTGCCTCATTCACTGTGGAATGTGAGGATCAATAAAGATACTGTATATGATAGCATATCCATTATGGTTCCATGCTGCCCCACCCTAAGGGATAGCTGTTATTGCTAAGCCTCCGAGGCACAGTGTTTCACATAAAAAAAGACTCTCTAAGGACCCCATGATCTGACTTTGATTTTGAAGCCAGAGCATTGTCTAGAGATTGCAAGGAGGAAGTTGGCAGCTGAACTTTGCTCACTACAAGTTGGGGAGGTAGAGCAAATGAAGTTCTAATGAGCTGAACGAGTAGCTTCAAGCAGAGCTGGCTCTGGATGTCTTCTCAGCAATGCTGTTGCTTCTCAGTGTTATTCACACTGCTTTTCCCTCAGAGACATATTTCTTTCTACATCTGCCTCCCACAGCAGACTGTAAGATCCCCGAGGGCAGAAGCCATGTGTGGTTACTTATGGTCTCACAGAAGAAGGTGGAAGAAAGGGGCAACTTTGCTTATAGAAGAGCAGAGTGTTTGGCATTAGACAGACCTGAACTTGAATCCCAGGTCCATCATGTACCATTCTGTGGCCTTGGGAAGGTGACATATACTCCTAGTGTTCTAATCTGTAAAATGGAGAAAGTAAGTTGTACTTATCAGCGTTACCATGGTGACTAAAACATAGTATCTGAGTACTTAATAGGCATTGAGAAAACTGTTCTTCCTCTTCCTTATTTATAATTTTAGCATCAAGCAAAATATTTGAGTGGGCTTATATCAAGTGATAGTTGCCTGTACACGTGTGTGTGTCTATCGTGTGTGTGTGTGTGTATGTGTAGTTACCCGTTGCTTAACAACAGGGATACATTTTAAGAAATGCATTATTAGGCCATTTCATCCTTGTGCAAACATCAGAGAGTAGACTTACACAAACCTAGATGGTCTAGCCTACTACATACGTAGGCCACGTAGGCTATGTGGTATGGCCTATTTCTCCTCAGCTATACATCTAATAGCATGTTACTGTACTGAATACTATAGGCAATTGTAACATGATGGTAAGTATCTGTGTATCTAAACGTATCTAAAGATAGAAAAGGTACATTTAAAATATGTTATACTCTTATAGGATCACTGTTGTATACATGGTCTGTCAAGCACACACACACACATTTACTTCTTTTAAATGTATCTAGCAATTTGGCATTGGTATTCTTTTCTTTTCTTTATTTATTTATTTTTGAGATGGAGTCTTGCTCTGTTGCCCAGGCTGGAGTACAGTGGCATGATCTCAGCCCACTGCAATCTCTACCTCCCAGGGTCAATCAATTCTCCTACCTCAGCCTCCCAGGGCGTCCGCCACCACACCTGGCTAATTTTTGTATTTTTAGTAGAGACGGGGTTTCACCATGTTGGCCAGGCTGGTTTTGAACTCCTGACCTCAGGTGATCTACCCACCTTGGCCCCCAAAGTGCTGGGCATTACAGGCGTGAGCCACCGTGCCCAGCCGGCATTGGTATTGTTTAAACAACTGTTGAATTGATTCATGGTATATGCTGTTAAGTATTTGTCCCATTACCTAGGAAACCTTAGGCAAATCTCCTCTCTCATGGGGACCTAACCTTTTTTACATGTAGAAGAGTGGTTTGGGGCTCAGAATTTACAACTGAAAGCTCAAGTTCAGTGAAAACTATGTCTTATGTGTCCTGCACAGTGTTGGTCTAAATGACATTTTCAAACAAATAAATAAAACCAACCTTGTAACCAATTACACAGACAGTGAATAAACCTTTGACTGGGTACAGTAATGATCTTTTCTGGGATTCCAGCAAGGCATGGTAACATTTTTGGAGCTACATTATAGCTGCTCTCCTTGGGCAGAACATACACGCTCTCTAGTTTACCAACACCTGGGCTACATCACTCATTTAGATTGCCTGCCTGGATTCTGTAATCTTTGGAGTGTTTGACCTTGAATATGGTATCGTACAGACATGTCATTCTTCTGTGCCTCTATGATTCAATGATTTCTAAGCATGTGGGATTTAGACTTTCTTAGTCATAACCAGTATCACTATGGCTAACCCACACAATAGAAAAGAGTTGTTGTTTTTCCATGGGCACTGAAAAGAGATATACAGCAGATGGTCATGGGCAATGACATTATCCTTTAAGTCATTTCTGATTGCTCTCCATCACATAATCTACCTCTCAACAGTCTTTCTTCTCTAGATACTAAAGTGGTTTTTCAAGATGTGTAGTTAAGTTTATTCAATGAGAAATGATTTAGTCCCTTTGTTTCCACTTTTTACTTGGTCCTGGCTCCATCCAACCTTTTCAAGTCGCAGATGCTTCTTCATGGGACCAGCTCTGACTCTGGATCCATGGTGAGCAGCATGAGTTCTGCAAAGACATTTTCAAGCCAAGTGCATCCAGGATGCTGTGGAGCCACAAGCAGACAAAGCAGCATAAATGCTCTTTGGGAATCATAAACCCTAGTGCTCCTATCTGTTAAGAGTTCTTGAATTTTCTCATCTTAATTTCTTCTCCAACTCACTGAAGAAAAAAAAATAGATGCTGATTTCCCCCCTTTCAGAAGCACCATGATAAAACTTTGTGAATTTGACAAAAGCTTTTTTTTTTCCCCCAGAATAACTTTTTCATTATGATAGTTACTTGTCTGCCATTTACACAACATGAAATAATTTTTCTCTGGCTGTAATCAGATGATGACAGAAATACGGTGAAGCTCTCTAAAGGATTGACTTACTTTAATTCTTCAGTTCTCATTCAGGGCTGAAGCCTCCTTGTTTCATTTGGAGGTGAATTATCTTATTGATCATGTCTGCATAAATACCTCTACAATGAATAATGCAGACTATTGGAATATTCAAAGTAAAAAATGTGGACCTGTCTTTAAAGGGATAGATTTAATGTCATGAAGAATAAATTAAAAATCAAATTGTGTTCCTCCTTTTAAGCAAGAAAATAAAGCATCATTCAGAATAGAATTCTTTTTTTTTTTTTATTTTATTATACTTTAAGTTCTAGGGTACATGTGCATAACGTGCAGGTTTGTTACATATGTATACTTGTGCCATGTTGCTGTGCTGCACCCATCAACTCGTCAGCACCCATCAACTCGTCATTTACATCAGGTATAACTCCTAATGCAATCCCTCCCCCCTCCCCCCTCCCCATGATAGGCCCCGGTGTGTGATGTTCCCCTTCCCGAGTCCAAGTGACCTCATTGTTCAATTCCCACCTATGAGTGAGAACATGCGGTGTTTGGTTTTCTGTTCTTGTGATAGTTTGCTGAGAATGATGGTTTCCAGCTGCATCCATGTCCCTACAAAGGACACGAACTCATCCTTTTTTATGGCTGCATAGTATTCCATGGTGTATATGTGCCACATTTTCTTAATCCAGTCTGTCACTGATGGACATTGGGGTTGATTCCAAGTCTTTGCTATTGTGAATAGTGCTGCAATAAACATACGTGTGCATGTGTCTTTATAGCAGCATGATTTATAATCCTTTGGGTATATACCCAGTAATGGGATGGCTGGGTCATATGGTACATCTAGTTCTAGATCCTTGAGGAATCGCCATACTGTTTTCCATAATGGTTGAACTAGTTTACAATCCCACCAACAGTGTAAAAGTGTTCCTATTTCTCCACATCCTCTCCAGCACCTGTTGTTTCCTGAGTTTTTAATGATCGCGATTCTAACTGGTGTGAGATGGTATCTCATTGTGGTTTTGATTTGCATTTCTCTGATGGCCAGTGACGATGAGCATTTTTTCATGTGTCTGTTGGCTGTATGCATGTCTTCTTTTGAGAAATGTCTGTTCATATCCTTTGCCCACTTTTTGATGGGGTTGTTTGTTTTTTTCTTGTAAATTTGTTGGAGTTCTTTGTAGGTTCTGGATATTAGCCCTTTGTCAGATGAGTAGATTGCAAAAATTTTCTCCCATTCTGTAGGTTGCCTGTTCACTCTGATGGTAGCTTCTTTTGCTGTGCAGAAGCTCTTTAGTTTAATGAGATCCCATTTGTCAATTTTGGCTTTTGCTGCCGTTGCTTTTGGTGTTTTAGACATGAAGTCTTTGCCCATGCCTATGTCCTGAATGGTACTACTTAGGTTTTCCTCTAGGGTTTTTATGGTATTAGGTCTAACATTTAAGTCTCTAATCCATCTTGAATTAATTTTCGTATAAGGAGTAAGGAAAGGATCCAGTTTCAGCTTTCTACTTATGGCTAGCCAATTTTCCCAGCACCATTTATTAAATAGGGAATCCTTTCCCCATTTCTTGTTTTTGTCAGGTTTATCAAAGATCAGATGGCTGTAGATGTGTGGTATTATTTCTGAGGACTCTGTTCTGTTCCATTGGTCTATATCTCTGTTTTGGTACCAGTACCATGCTGTTTTGGTTACTGTAGCCTTGTAGTATAGTTTGAAGTCAGGTAGCGTGATGCCTCCAGCTTTGTTCTTTTGACTTAGGATTGTCTTGGAGATGCGGGCTCTTTTTTGGTTCCATATGAACTTTAAAGCAGTTTTTTCCAATTCTGTGAAGAAAGTCATTGGTAGCTTAATGGGGATGGCATTGAATCTATAAATAACCTTGGGCAGTATGGCCATTTTCATGATATTGATTCTTCCTATCCATGAGCATGGTATGTTCTTCCATTTGTTTGTGTCCTCTTTTATTTCACTGAGCAGTGGTTTGTAGTTCTTCTTGAAGAGGTCCTTTACATCCCTTGTAAGTTGGATTTCTAGGTATTTTATTCTCTTTGAAGCAGTTGTGAATGGAAGTTCATTCATGATTTGGCTCTCTGTTTGTCTGTTACTGGTGTATACGAATGCTTGTGATTTTTGCACATTAATTTTGTATCCTGAGACTTTGCTGAAGTTGCTTATCAGCTTAAGGAGATTTTGGGCTGAGACAATGGGATTTTCTAAATATACAATCATGTCATCTGGAAAGAGGGACAATTTGACTTCTTCTTTTCCTAACTGAATACCCTTGATTTCTTTCTCTTGCCTGATTGCCCTAGCCAGAACTTCCAACACTATGTTGAATAGGAGTGGTGAGAGAGGGCATCCCTGTCTTGTGCCAGTTTTCAAAGGGAATTTTTCCAGTTTTTGCCCATTCAGTATGATATTGGCTGTGGGTTTGTCATAAATAGCTCTCATTATTTTGAGGTACGTTCCATCAATACCGAATTTATTGAGTGTTTTTAGCATGAAGGGCTGTTGAATTTTGTCAAAAGCCTTTTCTGCATCTATTGAGATAATCATGTGGTTCTTGTCTTTGGTTCTGTTTATATGCTGGATTATGTTTATTGATTTGCGAATGTTGAACGAGCCTTGCATCCCAGGGATGAAGCCCACTTGTTCATGGTGGATAAGCTTTTTGATGTGCTGCTGAATCCGGTTTGCCAGTATTTTATTGAGGAGTTTATTGAGGAGTTTTGCATCGATGTTCATCAGAGATATTGGTCTAAAATTCTCTTTTTTTGTTGTGTCTCACCGGGCTTTGGTATCAGGATGATGTTGGCCTCATAAAATGAGTTAGGGAGGGTTCCCTCTTTTTCTATTGATTGGAATAGTTTCAGAAGGAATGGTACCAACTCCTCCTTGTACCTCCGGTAGAATTCAGCTGTGAATCCATCTGGTCTTGGACTTTTTTTGGTTGGTAGGCTATTAATTATTGCCTCAATTTCAGAGCCTGCTATTGGTCTATTCAGGGATTCAACTTCTTCCTGGTTTAGTCTTGGAAGAGTGTAAGTGTCCAGGAAATTATCCATTTCTTCTAGATTTTCTAGTTTATTTGCGTAGAGGTGTTTATAGTATTCTCTGATGGTAGTTTATATTTCTGTGGGGTTGGTGGTGATATCCCCTTTATCATTATTTATTGCGTCTATTTGATTCTTCTCTCTTTTCTTCTTTATTAGTCTTGCTAGCGGTGTGTCAATTTTGTTGATCTTTTCAAAAAACCAGCTCCTGGATTCATTGATTTTTTGGAGGGTTTTTTATGTCTCTATCTCCTTCCGTTCTGCTCTGATCTTAGTTATTTCTTGCCTTCTGCTAGCTTTTGAATGTGTTTGCTCTTGCTTCTCTAGTTCTTTTAATTGTGATGTTAGAGTGTCAATTTTAGATCTTTCCTGCTTTCTCTTGTGGGCATTTAGTGCTATAAATTTCCCTCTACACACTGCTTTAAATGTGTCCCAGAGATTCTGGTATGTTGTATCTTTGTTCTCATTGGTTTCAAAGAACATCTTTCTTTCTGCCTTCATTTCCTTATGTACCCAGTAGTCATTCAGGAGCAGGTTGTTCAGTTTCCATGTAGTTGAGTGGTTTTGATTGAGTTTCTTAGTCCTGAGTTCTAGTTTGATTGCACTGTGGTCTGAGAGACAGTTTGTTATAATTTCTGTTCTTGTACATTTGCTGAGGAGTGCTTTACTTCCAATTATGTGGTCAATTTTGGAATAAGTGCTATGTGGTGCTGAGAAGAATGTATATTCTGTTGATTTGGGGTGGAGAGTTCTATAGATGTCTATTAGGTCTGCTTGCTGCAGAGATGAGTTCAATTCCTGGATATCCTTGTTAACTTTCTGTCTCGTTGATCTGTCTAATGTTGACAGTGGAGTGTTGAAGTCTCCCATTATTATTGTATGGGGAGTCTAAGTCTCTTTGTAAGTCTCTAAGGACTTGCTTTATGAATCTGGGTGCTCCTGTATTGGGTGCATATATATTTAGGAGAGTTAGCTCTTCCTGTTGAATTGATCCCTTTACCATTATGTAATGGCCTTCTTTGTCTCTTTGGATCTTTGATGGTTTAAAGTCTGTTTTATCAGAGACTAGTATTGCAACCCCTGCTTTTTTTTGTTCTCCATTTGCTTGGTAAATCTTCCTCCATCCCTTTATTTTGAGCCTATGTATGTCTCTGCGTGTGAGATGGGTCTCCTGAATACAGCAGACTGATGGGTCTTGACTCTTTATCCAGTTTGCCAGTCTGTGTCTTTAATTGGAGCATTTAGTCCATTTACATTTAAGGTTAAGATTGTTATGTGTGAACTTGATCCTGCCATTATGATATTAACTGGTTATTTTGCTTGTTAGTTGATGCAGTTTCTTCCTAGCCTAAATGGTCTTTACATTTTGGCATGTTTTTGCAATGGCTGGTACCGGTTGTTCCTTTCCATGTTTAGTGCTTCCTTCAGGATCTCTTGTAAGGCAGGCCTAGTGGTGACAAAATCTCTAAGCATTTGCTTATCTGTAAAGGATTTTATTTCTCCTTCACTTATGAAACTTAGTTTGGCTGGATATGAAATTCTGGGTTGAAAATTCTTTGCTTTAAGAATGTTGAATATTGGCCCCCACTCTCTTCTGGCTTGTAGAGTTTCTGCCGAGAGATCTGCTGTTAGTCTGATGGGCTTCCCTTTGTGGGTAACCCGACCTTTCTCTCTGGTTGCCCTTAAGATTTTTTCCTTCATTTCAACTTTGGTGAATCTGGCAATTATGTGTCTTGGAGTTGCTCTTCTCGAGGAGTATCTTTGTGGCGTTCTCTGTATTTCCTGGATTTGAATGTTGGCCTGCCCTACTAGGTTGGTGAAGTTCTCCTGGATGATATCCTGAAGAGTGTTTTCCAAGTTGGTTCCATTTTCCCCCTCACTTTCAGGCACCCCAATCAGATGTAGATTTGGTCTTTTTACATAATCCCATACTTCTTGCAGGCTTTGTTCATTTCTTTTTCTTCTTTTTTTCTTTTGGTTTCTCTTCTCGCTTCATTTCGTTCATTTGATCCTCAATCGCTGATACGCTTTCTTCCAGTTGATCGAGTCGGTTACTGAAGCTTGTGCATTTGTCACGTATTTCTCGTGTTATGGTTTTCATCTCTTTCATTTCGTTTATGACCTTCTCTGCATTAATTACTGTAGCCATCAATTCTTCCATTTTTTTTTTCAAGATTTTTAGTTTCTTTGCGCTGGGTACGTAATTCCCCCTTTAGCTCTGAGAAGTTTGATGGACTGAAGCCTTCTTCTCTCATCTCGTCAAAGCTTCTCCATCAAGCTTTGATCCGTTGCTGGCGATGAGCTGCGCTCCTTTGCCGGGGGAGATGCGCTCTTATTTTTGGAATTTCCAGCTTTTCTGCCCTGCTTTTTCCCCATCTTTGTGGTTTTATCTGCCTCTGGTCTTTGATGATGATGGTGACGTACTGATGGGGTTTTGGTGTAGGTGTCCTTCCTGTTTGATAGTTTTCCTTCTAACAGTCAGGATCCTCAGCTGTAGGTCTGTTGGAGATTGCTTGAGGTCCACTCCAGACCGTGTTTGCCTGGGTGTCAGCAGCAGAGGCTGCAGAAGATAGAATATTGCTGAACAGTGAGTGTACCTGTCTGATTCTTGCTTTGGAGGCTTCCTCTCAGGGGTGTACTCCACCCTGTGAGGTGTGGGGTGTCAGACTGCCCCTAGTAGGGGATATCTCCCGGTTAGGCTACTCAGGGGTCAGGGACCCACTTGAACAGGCAGTCTGTCCCTTCTCAGATCTCAACCTCCGTGTTGGGAGATCCACTGCTCTCTTCAAAGCTGTCAGACAGAGTCGTTTGCGTCTTCACAGGTTTCTGCTGCTGTTGTTGTTGTTTACTGTGTCCTGTCCCCAGAGGTGGAGTCTACAGAGACAGGCAGGTTTCCTTGAGCTGCTGTGAGCTCCACCCAGTTCGAGCTTCCCAGAGGCTTTGTTTACCTACTTAAGCCTCAGCAATGGCGGGCGCCCCTCCCCCAGCCTCGCTGCTGCCTTGCCGCCAGATCACAGACTGCTGTGCTAGCAATGAGGGAGGCTCCGTGGGCGTGGGACCCTCCTGGCCAGGTGTGGGATATAATCTCCTGGTGTGCCTGTTTGCTTAAAGCGCAGTATTGGGGTGGGAGTTACCCGATTTTCCAGGTGTTGTGTGTCTCAGTTCCCCTGGCTAGGAAAAGGGATTCCATTTCCCCTTGCGCTTCCCAGGTGAGGTGATGCCTCGCCCGGCTTCAGCTCTCGCTGGTGGGGCTGCAGCAGCTGACCAGCACCAATTGTCCAGCATTCCCTAGTGAGATGAATCCAGTACCTCAGTTGAAAATGCAGAAATCACCAGTCTTCTGTGTTGCTCGCGCTAGGAGTTGGAGACTGGAGCTGTTCCTATTCGGCCATCTTCCAGAATAGAATTCTTAAGTTCATAAAGCAACTAAGGATTAGATATAATGGCATAAGGGAAGAAGTGAAACATAGTCCCTTTTGTTCCCTGGCCATCATCAGGCTTGTAATTTGGTGGAAGTAACAGTGTCATCTATTGAGAGGTAGAGTAGCCTTATGAAGTTTTGTATTCAGAGAAAAGCAAGCCTAAAACTTAGCATACCATGTAACTAGATATGTTGCCTTATGGAAATTATTTAATACCTTTCAGACTTGTTTCCTTTATCTGTAAAATGGAGATAAAAATATTCTATTGGTTGAATTTATTTTGGCTGGAAGTAATAGAAAACTCAAGTAATTGTGGCTTAATAATAAATTCTTTAATTCTCTCTCATGACATGAAATCTGGCAATATGTAGCTCCAGGGTTGGTTCAGCAGCTCAATGATATCAAAGGCCTACTTTGGTGTTTCTCTGATTTAATTGGAATATTTCCCATAAACTAAAGAAGGCTGTATTTCTCTAGTCCTCACGTCCTCCAGTCAGCTAACTAAACAGAATGAACATATTAGAAATTCTGTCATTTAACCATGAAAGTCAACTCCACTGCCACTTCATCACCAGCAGACTTCCCCTTACTTCTTATTAGCAAGAACTTGGTCACATGCCCTTATCTAGACAAATCACTGGGAAAAAGGATGAAAATTCCATTACTATTATTATAGATATGTGGTTCTCAAAGTAGAGTCCTCAGATGATTCTGGCAAGCTCGTTTAAATACAGACTACTGGGTTCTACCCCCAGAATTTCTAATTTAGCATGTTGGGTGGTACCAGATAATTTTCATATATAATATGTTTCCTGCTGATGTTAATGGTGCTAGTCGAGGACCACCGTTTGAGAACCGTTGATTGAGACCAAGAGTGATTTATGCAAACAAGTCAAGGTTCTTCTAATTGAAAGTGAATGGGTGGGAGGTGGAGGGTGTATCACTCAGGATAGAGCAGAAAGACAAAATCTGTATGGTGCCTGCCCCCAGGATGGAGGATGGGGAGTGCACAGCCGCTACCATTCTACGAGCTGAAATTGACCGAAACATACCTGGAAGTTGCAAGGCTTCAAATAGACTCCAGAGTCCTAAAATTGTTCTATCAGGCAGATTCTACCAGTGTAATTATAGTCTAGGTTGGGAGAGAGACTCCTGGTGCTGACTACTCTGCTATGTTCCCAGAATCCTCAGAGGTATTTTTCATACATAGTTCATAAGGTGACATTGATATCTTTTTAATTTACCTTCTTGACAACAATAAATACCCATATCAATCACTTTGGGAAAAACAACAACTTTGATCTGGCACTAATAGAAGAGAGGTAAGGAAGGTGCCCTTTAGACAGAGGAGCCTTCCAAAGGAAAACACACACACTGTCAAAGTAGCATGATTTCTTCAGCCAATACATCCATCTCACAATATGCCGTAGGACTGACATAAAAAGAGGCCTAAGGGACATCTGTGGATTTTGTCTCACCAGAATTCAGTTCCTGTTCTAATAAGGGCATTCCAATAGTTTCTGAGGAACAACCCCTTCTAAATTCTCAGTTTAAGATATCTCAAGTAGTGCTGATTTTACCTCTTGCTCTAGGGGTGGGCTGGTAACCAGATATGATCACAGTAACTACTTCAGGACTCAGCATGTAACCAAATCAAGATGAATGAGGCTCAAATCCCATTTTTTGTTTGTTTATTGTTTTTCTGTTTTTTTTGGTTTTTTGGTGTTTTTTTTTTTTTTTTTTTTTTTTGAGGCGGAGTCTTGCTCTGTTGCCCAGTCTGGAGTGCAGTGGCATGATCTCAGCCCACTGCAATCTCCGCCTCCCAGGGTCAAGCAATTCTCCTACCTCAGCCTCCCAGGGTGCCCGCCACCACACCTGGCTAATTTTTGTATTTTTGCAATAGATTTGTGCCAATACTATTGGTAAGAACCTCTCCCTTTGACAGATTTAAAATGATGTCTGCCTAGAACATCTGGAGGCCATTACATGAAGAGGTTCTGGCTTATAGGAGTGGTAATATGATGACGAGCAGAGTGGAGATACAGAGGGAGCCTAAATCCTGATAATATTGCTTCGTTGCATGGATCCCATAGAGTCTAGAGCCCCTGGACTTGTACATTTTGTGAGTCAATATGTTTCTTTTGGGAGAGGAGAGGTAAGCAGGGTTACGGTGTCACTTACAACAGAGGGCCCAGTGTCAAAAGGTGCATCAGCACCTGCTTACCATTCAAGTACTCAGCCCCGGCCCTTCCTCATGCACCTGCTCCTTACCCTATGCCGACCTTCTTTCCATTCTCCCAGATCTGTATTCCCTGATCACTCCTCCAACCTTTGTCCTTGACTCCTTCCTTTGGTTTTGATGTGCAGAAACATTTTTTGGTCTCTGATTTGGTTCTAATTTAAAAATAAATGCATCTGGCTATCCTGCCTCAGGGCAAATTTAGAAATATTTCTTTCAGTTCAATAGAGTCCTATGGTTACCCTTTTATTGGCACTAATCTTATCTCACATACCGTACTCTGTGGGTAGGACCAGATGTAGGGTAAAAATCTATGTGCCGGTCTTTTACTGGTTTCTTACAGATTTAAAATTAGAATGTTGGCTTTATACTTTTCTCTCTTTTGAATATAAGTATTACAGCTACACATTTGTTTCTAGGCACTACCTTAACTGGTTCCCACAGATTGTAACCTGTTGTTTAATATCATTCAGTCCAAAATATTTTACATTTTCCTTATAGTTTAATTCATTGACTTTTGGAATTGGTGTAATTTCCAAATATTTGTACCTTTTCTAAGTATCTTATTTTGATTTGATATCTATTTAATTCTGTTGGGACCAGAAAACATACTCTGTAAGATTTCAAGCTTTTGAATTTTGGGGGGATTGTTTTATGAATGAGGATTTGTTCTATCTTGGTCAACATTCCATGCACACTTGTAAAAAATGTTTATACTACAGTGATTTGGTATAATGTCCAAAAAATGCCAATTAGTATTGTTCATATCTTCTATATTGGTGACTTTTTGGTGTATCAGTTACTGAAATAGAGGTTAAAATCTCTAGATTTGTGTTTTTTCCTTTTGGTTATTTTATTGTTGTTTCATGTGTTTTGAAGTTTTGCCATTAAAAATTATATATCAATTGCTGGATCAAATTGTAGTTTTATTTTTAGTTCTAGTGTTTTTCATAGAGGTTGCTCTAATTTACATTCCCATCAACAGTGTATAAGTGTTCCTTTTCTCTGAATCCTTGCCAACATTTGTTAATTTTTGTCTTTTTAATAATAGCCATTCTGATTGTTGTCAAATGATATCTTGTGGTTTAATTTGAATTTCTCTGATTAATAATCTTGAACATTTTTTCATATAATTTTGGTCATTTGTATGTCTACTTTTGAAAAATGTATATTCATATCTTTTGCCTACTTATTAATGAGATTGTTTGATTTGTTGTTGGGTAAATTTTATGTTTGTGTTCCTGTTAAATTCTGGATATTAGTTTCCTGTCAGATCCATGGCTGGCATATGTTTTCTTCCGTTATGCAGACTGTCTCTTCACTCTGTTGTGCCCAAAGGAAAAAAGTCATTATATCAAAAACCTACCTGCAATCATCTTTTAAGTACGGTTCGCAATAGTGATAATAGGGAATCAAACTAACTCTTCATCAACAGGTGATTAGATAAAGAAAATGTGTTAGATATACACAGTGGAATACTATTCAGCCATAAAAAATGAAGTCATGTCTTTTGCAGGAACATAGGTAAAACTGGAGGCCATTGTCCTAAGTTAAACAAGTCAGACACAGACAAATACCACATGTTCTCATTTATAAGTGGGAGCTAAATAATGTATACACATGAATATACAATGTGAAATGATAGAAAATGGAGACTCTGAAGGTGTGGGGGTGGGAGGGGAGGTAGATGATGAGAAATTACTTAATGAGTACATGTAAGTCCCGTGATGGACACACTAGAAGCCCTGACTTCTCCACTATGCCATATAGCCAGTTAACAAAGTTATACTTGTACCCTATAAATTTATACAAAGAAAAATTTCAAACCTATATATTTAAGAGTGTTACATCTTCTTGGCCAATTGATTCTTTTTATGAAATGACATTTTTATCTTTGCACATTTTCTTTATCTTGAAGCCTATTTTTTTTCTGAAACCCATATAGCTATTCTAGTTTTCTTGTCATTCATGTGTACATGGAATATCTTTCCCCATACTTCTATTTTAACCTGTTTGTGCTTTTGTATCTAAAATACATCATTTGTATACAGGAAAAATTGGGTATTGCTTTTTTCTAGTCTGATAATCTTTGCCTTTAAGTGTTTAATAAATATACATTTATTATAAATATTGATATGGTTGGGTTTGGGTCTACTATTTTTGCAGTTTTTTTGTTTTGTCTTTTTATACTGTAGATCCAGTATTATCCAATGCCTTATGAGATTCTGCAGTCTGGCTTGTGGAATCATGCACTGTTCCTCTTCCTGTGTAAGCACCAGGCTCTACTACTTCTAATATATTTTGGTGATCTTTCTCCAGCTTTGGATAATTTAATCATATTTATTTTCTGATTAGCACTTTGCTGATTACCTGACTGGTGTTCTCTGCAGAACATCAAAATTACCTCTCCGTTCAGCTATCTCCTCTCCAATACTCTGCTTTATAACCTCTGCTTGTCTTGGTCTTCCTATATTCCCATCGTTGTATCCTCAAACCAGGTAGTTCAATAGGCTCCTCCTGGGTTTTCTTCCTTCTACCATGGCCTGCACCTCTCTTAAGGTAGTAAACTGGGATATTTGTAGCACTCTTCTCATTTGTTTTATGTCTCTTAGGGATCATTTTCTTAGTTACTTAATTTCCAGTATCTTCAAAACTCTTTTTTCGTGTGTGTGTATGTGTGTGTATATATATATGAAAACATATATGTATATGTATGCATTTGTTCCTATTTGTTTCAGATAAGACAACAAATTCAGTCCCTGCTACTTTACCTTGGTAGCAGAAATCTGTTCACTATTCAACTCAGTATGTTTTTCTTTACATTTTGAACATATTTTTAATAGTTTCTTCAAAGTCCTATGTATTCCCCCAAGTGTACAAGAGGCTGTATAGTATAATGATTAAATGTGTGTATTCGGGAGTCAAGTAGACCTTGGTTTAAATCCCCACTCTGTCACTTTCCAGATGTTTTACCATGGGTATATTATTTAAACATGTACGCCTCCATTTTCAGTAAAATTAGAGCAATTCAAATGATCTCAGAGGCATTCTGAAGATCAAATGGAGTTGTGAATATAAAGCACTTGTCAGAGAACCTGACACATAGTAAATTATTAATAGATGGAAGTTCAAAAATTCTTCCTATTTGATAGAGAAACTGTAGTAAGAATCATAGAATATTCTAAAATAGAATGTATGTCAGAATTAAATGGGGTGGTAGAACTGTTAAACACTATAGGAATTCAGAGAGAAGAAAGAAGACTCTTGGTGGAATTAAGATTTGTGCTTGGATTTTAATTGTAAAACAATCACTTGCAGGGCAGGAAGCCTCGAATTCAATGGAGTGTGGAATAAGTGGGTATGTAAAGCAACCACCCCAGAGAGTGCAAATGTTTTATGATGAAGAATTTTGAGAAATAAAGGCAAATTGATAGTCAAAGTGAGGTCAATTATTTATGCTTTGAATGCCCGATAGGAGATTTTTATAGTAAGAATCATTTGTAATTACTAGAGGAGCAGGCTATTTTTAAAAATCATAGAATCACAGGATTTCCAGGCTTGGAGTAAATAAGATTTAGTTCCATGTTTTTAAAATCTTCAAGGTTCATAGCAGTCAAACTTCAATAGTTTTGTTCATTGGTTATGAGGGATGACAGTGAGGAAGGAGTGCTGGGGAGGAAGATAAATTTGGTAGATAGAAACATGTGTGTCATGTAAAGCTTTGGGCAGGATAAGTTTGAAATGAGACCTCTGAGATTTGCAAATCCATATTCAATAGTAAATACATTTCTGAATTTGTGTTAGAGGTTAACTTAGAGATATAGATCAGAGTTTCCAGAATAAAGGCGAGAGTTGAAATGTTAACAGATGGGTTCTTTTAGGAAGATTTTGAGCAGTTTGTTAGAGAAAAGACAGAAAGGCTTCAGAGATAAAATTAGATGGCCATAACCAGGAAGAAATGGGTTATTTTGTGCAAAGTCACTAAAGAAAGAGAGCTCTATTGCCATTACTATTCACATCACTGTTAATAGCAGGTACGTTTCAGATTAATACACAAAAACTAGCTACTAATAAGGACTTACAAAGAAGAAACAGCAATAATGACATCACCAGATATTTTGTGAGACAATCACTTGACTTTGCAGAGCTTGTTCATACCTTATTGGAGCTTGTTTGTAAGGCAGACAAAATTTGTATTTTTAAAATTGCCATTTGCCTAATGAAGAACCCGAGGTACAAAGAGGTTACTTAAACCTTCTAGCAGTCATTCAGCTGGTTAGCAGCAGAAGAAGCTATGAGCCCAAAGCTAAGATCTCCCGTATTCTGGAATATTAAAAGTAGCCGTTTTAGTTTTTTCTCGTGCTGCTAATAAAGACATACCTGAGACAGTGTAATTTAGAAAGGAAAGAGGTTTAATTGACTCACAGTTTTATATAGCTGGGGAGGCCTCACAATCATGGCAGAAGGTGAATGAGAAGCAAAGTCAAGTCTCACATGGTGAAGACAAGAGAGCTTGTGCAGGGAAACTCCCATTTATAAAACCATCAGATCTCATGGGACTTATTCACTACCACAAGAACAATACGGGAAAACTGATCCCATGATTCTATTATCTCTACCTGGCCCCGCCCTTGATACATGGGGATTATTACACTGCAAGGTGAGATTTCTGCCCCTCATTCTGCCCTGACCCCTCCCAAATCTCATGTTCTCACATTTCAAAACCAATCATGCCTTTCCAACAGTCCCCCAAAGTCTTAACTCATTTCAGCATTAACTCAGAAGTCCAAAGTCCAGTCTCATCTGAGACAAGGCAAGTCTCTTCCACCTGTGAGTCTGTAAAATCCAAAGCAAGTTATTTACTTCCTAGATTCAGTGGGGGTACAGGTAGTAAGTAAATACACTAATGTGGGAGAAATGGCCAAAACAAAGAGACTACAGGCCTCACGCAAGTCCAAAATCCAATGAGGCAGTAATTAAATCTTAAAGGTCCAAAATAATCTCCTTTGACTCCGTGTCTCACATCCAGGTCACACTGATGGAAGAAGTGGGTTCCCACAGCCTTGGACAACACTGCCACTGTGGCTTTGCAGGGTATACCCGTCTCCACTGGCTGCTTTCAAGGGCTGGCATTGAGTGTCTGCAACTTTTGCAGGTGTGCGGTGCAAGCTGTCAGTGGATCTACCATTCTGGGGTCTGGAGGATGGTGGCCCTCTTCTCACAGCTAGCGCTACTAGGCAGTGCCTTAGTGGGGACTCTGTGTAGGGGCTCCAATCCCACATTTCCCTTCTATACTACCCTAGCAGAGGTTCTCCATGAAGGCTCTGCCCCTGTAGCAAATTTCTGCTTGGACATCCAGGCATTTCCATACATCCTCTGCAATCTAGGCGGTGGTTCCCAAACCTAAATTCTTGACTTCTGGGCACCCACAGGCTCATCACCAAGTTGAAGCTGTTGAGGCTTACAGCTTGCGCCCTCTGAAGCCATGGCCCAAAATAACCTTGGCCCCTTTTAGCCTGGGATAGAGCAGCTGGGATGCAGGGCACTAAGTGCCAAATCTGCACACAGCAGAGAGGCCCTAGACTCACCCCAAAAATCCACTTTTCCCTCCTAGGCCTCCAGACCTGTGATGAGAGGAGCTGCTGGGAAGTTCTCTGACATGCCCCAGAAACATTTTCCTCATTCTCTTGGTGATTAGCGTTTGACTCCTCATTACTTATGCAAATTTCTCCCCCTGCTTGAATTTCTCCCCAGAAAATTGGGTCTTCTTTTCTACTGCACCATCAGGCTGCAAATTTTTTCAAACTTTTATGCTCTGCTTCCTCTTGAACACTTTGCTGCTTAGAAACTTCTTCTACGAGATACCCTAAATCATCTCTCTCAAGTTCAAAGTTCCACAGATCTCTAAGGGAGGGGCAAAAATGCTGCCAGTCTCTTTGTATAGCAAGAGTGACCTTTAATCCAGTTCCCAAAAGTTCCTAATCTGCATCTGAGACCACCTCAGCCTGGACTTTATTGTCCATATCACTATCAGCATTTTGGTCAAAGCCCTTTAATCAGTCTCTAGGAAGTTTCAAACTTTCCTATATCTTCCTGTCTTCTGAGCACTCCAACTCTCTAGAAAGTTCCAAACTTTCCCACATTTTCCTATCTTCTTCTGAGCCCTCCAAACTGTTGCAACATCTGCCTGTTACCCAGTTCCAAAATCATTTCCACATTTCTGGGCATCTTTACAGTAGCACCCCACTCTCAGTACCAAAATCTGTATTAGTCAGGGTTCTCTAAAGGGACAGAATAGAATAGATGAATATATGAATGGGAGTTTATTAGGAGAATTGACTCACATAATCACAAGCTAAAGTCCCACAATAGGCCATCTGCAAGCTGAGGAGCCAGGAAGTCAGTCCAAGTCCCAAAACCTCAAAAGTAGGGAAGTTGACAGTGCAGCCTTCAGTCTGTGTCTAAAACCCTGAGAGTCCCTGGCAAATCGCTGGTGTAAGTCCAAGAGTCCAAAAGCTGAAGAACTTGGAGTCTGATATTCGAGGGCAGGAAGCATCCAGCACAGGAGAAAGATGGAGGCCAGAAAACTCAGGCCAGTCCTTCTAGATTCCTCTGCTTGCTTTTATCCTAGCTACTCTGGCAGCTGATATGGTGCCCACCCAGATTGAGGTTGGGTCTGCCTCTCCCAGTCTATTGACTCAAATGTTAATCTTTGGCAACACCCTCACAGACACACCCAGGAACAATACTTTGCATCCTTCAATCCAATCAAATTGACACTTAATATTAACCGTCACACTAATAGAGGCCATAAATGCACAATCCTTTCATTTTACATGTAAGGAATTGAAGCCTGGAGACTTGGACTCTCTTGGAATGTGGGGATTTTAAGTTACAGAATAAGTATCACTTGCCTAATGAATGTCTGCCTGGATTTGTAGTTTTTAGATTGATCTCATTCAATCTTTAAAACAACAGCATTATAAGATAAGTAATTGCTGTGGTTTAGATGTGGTTTGTTCCCACCAAAATTCATGTTGATTTTGATGTCCAGTATGGAGTGTTAGGAGGTGGGGCCGAGTAGGAGGTGTTTGGGTCATGGAGGCATAGCCCTCATGTGCAGAGTAATGTCCTCAAATGAAGGTGAATGAGTTCTCTCTCGCAGGAATCGATTAGCTCCCATGGAGTCTAGTTTGTCAGTTTCTCTCTCGTTTCCTCTCTTGCCATGTGATCTTTTTGCACGTACCCACCGCCCCCCCCTTTTTCTTTCCTACCATGACTTGAAGCAGCCTGAGACCCCCACCAAATGCAGCTACATAATCTTGAACTTTTCAGTCACTAGAATCAAGAACAAAATAAACCTTTTTTTCTTTATAAATTACTCAATCTCAGGTATTCTAACAACACAAAATGGACTAAAATAGTGACGTTATCATTTAAAAGCCAAAGAAAGTGAAGCTCAAAAAAGATAAATAACTTGCTCAAAGTCAAAGTCAGATAGCTGAGAAGTAACAGAACCAGAATTCAAACTCAAATATATCTAACTACAAAGATTTGTCTTGTTTTATGTGTTATCTTGACTCTTGACTTTCAGCAAAAATCTTCTTCCACTCTTTTAGCTGCCTACATAATCTGTGATTAGTGCTGGGCTTTTTTTCCCCTTGTTTGCTTGTTTCTGTTTTTATTTTTAGATATTGCATCAGTATGAGTTCTAACCTGAGCACAGTCTTTTCCCTGAATATGGAAAAGGGGCTCTCATAATAATTAGAAAATGCTGGCTAGCAATAAAAAGCAACTCCAAACAGTAATGGCTCAATAAAATAGAAATATATTTCTTACTTATCTAAATAGCCCATGACAGTTTCAGGTCTATGGAAGGGCCCTGGTCTACATAGCCTTGCAGGAAGCCAGGCAGAAAAATGTTCTACTATTTTCAATACGTGATTTCCAAGGTTTTCCTGGAAATTGTCCTATAGTGAGCAGGTAAACATATTCTGGAGGATCATGTTAGGCATTTTTATGAACCATCTTGAAATTATGCCACTTCTAACTCTGTAACTAGAGTTCAGTCACATGGCCTTACATATCTCCAAAGGAAGCATGCTCCAGGCACATCCCTAAGAACCCCAAAAAAAAACAAGAGATAGAAGAACTAGCCTGTTTCTACCACAGGGTCTTTGCATGTTATGTTCAGTACAATACTGGCATTCAGCAAATAGTAGAAAATAAGCACATTTGTGTTTGCTGTACTTGTGACAATTTATGTTACTGATTCTTCTTCTTTAAACTTATGTGAAGTTTTTTGGTGACCAAGAGAATCCAAGTCTTTATGAGGCAGGTATTATAGATTTATAGATTCTATTCCTGAATGCTTAACAAGGTTACACTTGTCTCAAAATCCAAATGAATATTTTTAGAGATCCAGAAAAAAATCTCTTAGTCTGAGCCAGTTTCCTGATTGCAAGTTTACATTATTATATATATTTTTTTATTTTCAGAATCCACTTATTCTGTCTTCTGTTTTATAGCAGTAATATTTGGTCCAAAGATAATATCCAGACTGTGCTTAAGAGTCTTTTTTTCACAGTCACATGATGTTTGATTTTATAATTCTCAACCTACAGATGAGAAAACAAAGACTTGCGAGATCTAAATAATTAGTAGTGCCTTACTGAGCAGGAATTTGAAGTCATGTTTGTCTCTAAAGTCTATATTTATAACAACAGTTTATTTTTATTTTATATTCTATTTGCCCCTTAGACTCTATGTATCTGGAGGGCAGAGACCTTACGTCTGTCTCTGTATCAGAGGATATGATACAGTGCTTAGTACATGGGGCAAATGTACTAGCACATGGGGGGTGCTCAATAAACTTTCGTTGAATGAGTGAAAATATCAGAAGTTTTTCTCATGACTCAATATCACCCTAAAAACTCTTAGAAAAGGTGTAATCCATCCACAACCTGAGCCACTACTTCACTGCAAACTTTAACTATTAGTATGAAATACGAAAGTACCTCTTTGAAAATAAGCTTTGACAAAACCTTTATTGGTTTTATAAATTTTGAAATTGCAAATCTAATAGGAAAGAGATTAAATGGAGAAAGAGATCCATCCAGCTCAAGAGATGGATTTTACAGGAATTCCAGGATTTGTTTGCAAATTGCTTTCTATAGAAAGTTCACCATATGCCCCAAATAGGATTAGATGTATTGCTTATGATACATTTTATGAAAACAAACCTTGGGTATTCGTCTGTTTCTTATCGTAAATGGAAAATTCATGGTACAGGTAGAGCTTTTCATTGCAACAATTATAACAATTGTTATAATTATTATAATCATGATTAAAATTTCTCCTTATCACACCATTGCAATTAAAACTTTTTTGTTACCTATTTTGCCCACTTAAAATATCTAAAGATTAGAGGTAGAAGCAAAGTATTAAATAGAAACTACATGATGTCTTTTAGAGGAAAACAACATATAAATATAAAATTTATTTTTTGTTTAGTTTTATGAATTGACATTGTAGTTTTGTGATTTGCAAAAGCCAAGAAATCTTGGGGTATTTCTAATCTCCATTATAGCCTGCATTAATTTTTCCTTTCATTCAACCTACCAGTCATTTATTTTTTCATACATTCATTCCCACAGACTTGTATTGGGCATTTTCAAATTGCTTGTTACTCCCACTTCTAGGTATCACTAGCAAGGTAAACCTGCATAAAATGTTGTCCATTTTCTTGGAAAATTTGCGTTTCAGTGATAGACACAAAAAGGAAAGAATTGTGATATGGCAAGATAAGTACTAAAATAGATGTGTGTACAGATACCGAGTCACTAGGGGAGGGAGCTGGTGATATTGGTGGTTGTTTGAAGCTTCAACTATTAGTATGAAAGACAAAACACAAACACACCGCACACATATATATATAGAGTTCTTCCCTTTGATTCTGAGCTCCTGAATTTTGAGTCATGTTTCATCCATTTTTGCATTGAACACAACACAAAAATCATCCATGCACATATTTTTAACTCAACAGATATTTACAGAATTGAATAAATGTATTATCTTTGTGTAAATAATCCTTTCTTGATTTGTCAACAAGATATGATAGTTGTGACAAATATTGGTTCTAGCTAGTTCTGAACTACATTTCACCATTTGTAAGTGGTGTGACCCAAGCAATAAATATGTGAGTTATTGTGTTGCCAACATTTGGCTCTGAGGATACAGAAATGAATACTATGGGTCTCACTCAACAATCCCCCAGCTTCTCTTGTTTCCTTGTTCACATTTTCAGCTCTGTGCTGGATTAAACTGAGATTTAAATAAGATTTTAGGACTTTCTGTAGGAGGAAAGGTGACTTTTTGTTTGTTGGTTTCCTCTGGGATGGTTGACACATTGTGAGTGCAGCCAGGCTCGCTGTAATTTATCAGAATTCCTTGAATGAGAGTTGATTCCACAGTGAACTCAGAGAGACCCCAGTCCCAGAGCTTCTGTCTTGTTTGTTTGCCTGTAGGGAGTGCTGACTGGGAGAAACAAATCTTTGTCTCTTAGGACAAAGGCAGCCACAACCTAGCTTGGGAAGAAACTATCATTTATAATTTGTAAACTCCCCAAAGTGTTGCTGAAAAGCCTCCAAGTGTTTTCTGTATTTGGGTCTGTGATGGTTGCTTTATATACTTCTGTGACTACCTACACAGAAGAAAGCCAGTTTTAGGAACACAGTGAAAACGTGAGTCCCTCTCAAGCACAATATGGTTGCATAAAAAAATGAATTTTCTGGCTTTAACTATAGACCTTGCACAGAGAACAGAAATTTGCAGCCTAGGTACCAACATGTGATATGACCTGGTTATTTCCAGCGAGTTTCTGGAATCGTCTGTGAAAAGTACAGTTCTCAGGCAAAATGAGCTTCTCCACTACTTTTCTCATTTCTCAGGCAAGCCAGGGATTCCCTAGTGTCTCCGGGGAAGTTGTAGATATGTAACTGTCTGATTGTCTTCACTGCTTTTGCAAGACTCCTGTGCTATACAGATAACTTCTGCCCTGCTGAGTCATGGAAACTCCTTATCATTTCATTTTGGGAATAGAAATATCTGTGAATTGAAAAAATATTTGCACATCACTCACCGCTTCTGTTCTTCCTAGAAATTTTCTGTTGAATTTAGGGCTGAAGGAGTTACTTTATTTGATCAGATAATTTATCCTCCAACTCAGGTGGTGAAAGGGAAGTAGGTGTAAACTAGGACTTTTCCAGGCAAACCAGGACATATGATTGCTTTGGTTGAGATGCTTCTCTTTGTGTATCTCCTGATTTCCCAAAACGCTAACCATGGCTATAACCTAAAGTATTGTCCACAGCCTATTGGCAACAGGATCTGTGTTAATCATGACTAGTTTTTCTGAGAGCTTTGGAAATAAATATCAGAGGTAGAATTGGTTGCTGCATTGTTACAGAGAGTTATCCTTCAGCCTAACATAGAAAAGTCCTCTCTATAATCAGCCTTCTGTTTATATGTGTCTCTCTTGTTCCCTGGTATTCAAAAAGCAGTGGGCTGATTCTGTCATTTAGAATAAGCACTTTCTGTCCAAGAGCCACAGAGCTTAGTCATTTCTCTACTTGAAGTTTTAAAGTTTTTGGTGATCCAACATATGTCCCAGAGAACTTGGACCTTAAAAATTTGAGGTATGGCAATCTACATGGTGACTGGAAATTTATTTTCTGGGAATTTATAATAAACACACACACAGTCTGACTGCAATATCTGAAGATCCTATACAAATATTAGGCCCTGGGGACTGAGGGCATTTAGAAGTCTAAGGGATGATGTATGTGAAAAGATTTTATGGGCTGAACAATATGTGCTACAGAGGAAGAAGGTGGCATTTGAGTTGGCATTACACAGTATGAGAAACTATACCTTTTCTCTCTTTACTTGGCCAGAATGCCTTGAGATCAGAGTATCCAGTTTCAAACTAAATTAACAGCCTGGTGCACAACACAGGACTTGTCAAGATAATAGAACCAGGGGAAGCTGAATGCCCCTAAACTGATGCCTCTAACAGGGTCCTGTTAAAAGAAATTGCAAAGTACATTTTATTCATTATGGGTTAGATTCTAATGTTTAATAATTAAATTTATGTTCATATGAGTCCCATATTTCAGATATTTCCAAGAGAAGTCAAAGAAGATTCCCAGGCAGCGGTAGCTACATTCTAAGAAATAACTACTTGGAGAAATTCTGTAAGAATGAACTGAACCTGGTTGAACAATTGACAATTCTCTTTTCTGCAATGGTGTCAACCTCCTTCAGTGCAGAGTCAAGGCTTTGTGCTAGAAAATCTATACATGAACCAGGTATTTGGTGATTCTAAAAAGCCAGAGCCTAGAGAAAAACAAACAAATAAACAACAACAACAAAAAAAGCCTAGGAGACTTCCTTTCCTCAAGAATGAATGAAGAATGAGAATCTCTGATGGACTAGCATAATCCATCCATAGTTTTAAAAGAAATAGAACAATAGTTCCCAAACTGTGTTCCCTACAACACTAGTTTTGCAAGATATTAAAGATATGTCCAGAAAAGGTAGTTATTAGCTAAATAAATTTGGGAAACCATGCATATTATCAATATTATCCAAAAGCTTTGCAGGGCATATAATTATGACAAGTCTCTGGGGCTGTCATTTAAAAAATCAGTTTAATAATATTTAATCCAGAGCTTCCTGAACTTATTTGTTCATAAACATTTTCAAAGGACACACAATAAAATCTGGAATTGCCAATTTAGAAATGTTTAATCCAAAAAAGTCGTATATACCCAATACCAAAACTGTGCCAAACACCCTCAACTTAGTTCTTATTCAGAGACAACACAGCCTTTGAGTTAGGATTTTTTGTGACCATAAGCTCTCATTCATTGTTCAATACAAGAGAAAACATCCAAGAATGAAGCTTTCAATTCGTCTGAATTCTGGAAAACATGGGATTTGGTTCTTCCAGGTGACTTTCGTTGTAGGTGACTAAACAGTTTTAATTGATATGTTGACATGAGCCTGTTTTAGGCATTTCCTGAAAGGTTAGTGTCAAAAGAAATTAATATCCTGGTGGGCTTGTGTTTTTCTCTGAGGCAGATATTGATGAATGTTCAGAGGGAATCATTGAGTGCCACAACCATTCCCGCTGCGTTAACCTGCCAGGGTGGTACCACTGTGAGTGCAGAAGCGGTTTCCATGACGATGGGACCTATTCACTGTCCGGGGAGTCCTGTATTGGTAAGCAGCTTTCAGGCGTGCCCTCCAGCCACTCGGGCCTTTGCAGGAGGTGCAGCTTGCTTTGGTACTCTGTTCAGCTCCCAGTGTTATGACCATTCATTGGTTAAACGCATCAGTTTTCAAGTTTTCTCCCTCTACAATTCAGGGCTTAGGCCAGGGATCATGCAATGTGGTGTGCTAGAATTTTTATATAGAAACTGTGACAGAGGAACAAAGCCTGGGACTGTGTGTGATGGCTGTGTTCTTTCTAAGGAAAACCTTAGTCTTAATTATTTCTAAGGAAAACCGTGATGACTTACTGAAATTTTTGACAGTTTGAGAGGCAACTGTAGAGATGAGGAAATATTAAATAATACTGGATACTGGATTTAGAATAAGAAAGTTTAGTTTGAATCTCATCTCTTATACTGCAAATGTCACTATAGTCTCTCATCCTTCATCTGTGTATATGGTAAAAATGGGGTAACAATATACATATTATTAGGATTAAACGAGAATACCACCTATTTAAAAACTGCAAGATTTGAATTGGTGCACATATATGATACAGTTGCATTAACATTATTGTTGTTATTGGTACCACCATCATCTCTTGAAAAGTCTCCTTTATTGGTTGGGTCTCTCCTTGTGGTTCTGTTAAACACTGATCATGGGAAATTAGCAGATGGAATTATTCACCTTCAAGACCTTACAACTTTCATGAAAGCCACACAACTGCTCAAAAACATAACTGTTTCCACGAGAACCTTAGCCAATACAATTTTTTCATGTTGTGTCACCTCTGTTGAATTCTTAATGCTGATTTGGACCAACCTAGGGGGAAAGCATTCTGACCTTGGGTTCCCAAAGTTCAACTTGCTGAATTAGAAAGTGGGAATTTGATTTTGAAAATTTGTTTTCTCTGCTTAGGGTATGTGTGTGTGTATGTATTTTTTTTTTTTCCTAAAGGCTGCTGCTGAGATATAGTCAGTGTTTTTTCAACTTCTCCACTGATGTTGATGTAAAGCAAAGATGAATTACAGAACAATGGCCACGTGGCATGAATTATTCCCCAAAGTCTTGACATTAGTGTTGAGAGGCATGTAGTGTAGTTACTAAAAGCATAGACTTTTGGGCCAGATGTTGGCAGTCAAATTCCAGCTCTGCTGCTTCTGTTTACCATTGGAAAATTTTTATCTAGTCTGTACTTCAGCTATTTCATCTGTAAAATAGAAATAATGTTTATATCTTATTGAGTGTTGTGATAATTGAATTAATATGTTAAATGTTCAAGAAATGTTAGCTGTTATTTTAAATGTCACAGCATATTCAGCATTCTACCCCATACTCTTTTTCCTTTACATATTGCCAGGTACTTCTGTACATATGCAGCTCATTGTAAATCAATGTTATATGAATAGGAACAGCTCAAATGGCTATTGTTGAGGAATGAAGATAGAATATTAACATGTGACATTAAGCATGGTGACTAAAAGAAAATTTTTATTTTTACAGATCATATTTGACATCATTAAAAGAGGAGACTCTTAGATTTTTTAGTGCACAAAGGACCTTAGAGACCAGCTAGTTAAACCAATTTTATTTATTTATTTATTTTTTCTAGTTTTAAGTTCAAGGGATTCATGTGCAGGTTTTTTCCATGGGTAAACTGCACATTGCTGAGGCTTGGTGTACAGATAATCCTGTCACCAAGGTAGTGAGCATAGTACACAATAGGTAGCCTTCCAAACCATACCCTTCCCCTTTCTTCCCTCCTTAGGCAGTCCTCAGGTGTCTTATCTTTGTGTCTATGTGTATTCAGTGTAGTTAACCAGTTTTATAACTGTTAGGACCTGCCATGGGACGGCACACTTCTCTGCCTTTATGTACGCTGTTCCTCTGGCTGGGATGAAACATGATGATTCACATATGAATTTCATTTTCCTAAATTTAACTCATGTTTCACCAAGTCCCCATGAAGTATTCTTTGATGCCTCCCAAAGACTTGTCACTCCTCTCTTCTGCTAACTCTAGACCTTTTTCCTGAGTGAATGTTTCAGTAGCTTCACTGATACAATATATTTGCTCTCTGACTAGACTATGAGCAGCGAATGGGCTTTTTTCTTTTGTTTCTTCAGTGAGACCCTTTGGTGATGGTTGTTTAATAAATGTGAAAATGCAATCGTATCGTACGATCAATAAAGAAACTCAGTCTCAGAAAGGTGACACCTCGTTCCCAGCCACCTAACTGGTTTGGTTACAAGTTGAGGATCAGACCTAGGTCAAGGGGGAATCTAGGAACAGTTTCAGCTTATGCCTCTTGTTTCAATCTTACCCGTACAGCCCTATCACCCTCATAAATGTCCCTGGCACCTGTCCTGGTTCTCATTTCTCTCTAATATGCTGTGTGGCATGCCTGAAGGAGGAGGTGAAATTCCTGCACTCTCAAGGAGCCTCTTTCTTCATCTGCAAACTGATCCCTGTTTTGCAAAGGAAAACCTCAGTGAACTGGACTCCTCGGAGTTGGAGTTGTTTGGATTAGTGGCATTTTTAATTTGAGAATAGTCTGAATTTCCTTTCATTTCCACGTTTTTGGGAAAATATTTGTAAATGATCCTTCATAAGGACAGAAATCTGACCCTCACTTAGTATTTCTGTGGTAGTTGGGAATACTCTGTTGGTTCAGAATATTTCTTGGACAAAAAAAAAATGTAAGTCAGATAGTGATACTTTCTTATTATGGCCTTCTAATGCCTTCCCAATGAACGTAAAATAAATTTCTAACTTTATATGACCTTCATGGTTTTAGACAATATTGTTCCTGCCTGCTTCTTGGACTCATTTCCTGTGTATATATAAGTCTTTTTGATCTTTTCATGCCTTGAACATGACAAAAAGCTCATTCCAGTTTCAGGGCCTTTGCCTTTACTGCTCTCTGTCTGGAGCTCTCAACACCTCTCTTGTTGTATGTGCTGTGTTATTTAGGTCTCAGACAAATGTTACTTCTTCATGGAGACCCTCTGTGACTTTTCTCTGAAATAATCCTTCCCTATACTTTGTTATAATACTCTTGTTTATATCTTTTTTAGCATTTTTATTCACATGCACATGTGTGTAATATTCTCTTGCCACAAGTGTACAAGTTGTTTGTTTGAGGGCAGAGACCCTGTTTGCCTTTTACTACTCTACTCCCAGCCCCTAAGATAATATAGTCAAAGAGAAGGCATTCAGTGCACAGGTGTCAAATGATTGAAGGCATGGACATTCAAAACTGTATCAAGTCAGATTTATTTTCTATTTTGTTTGATATAACTAGTTGTGTTGTGTGGATTGTGGTGCATGACATAAGATGTTAAATATCACAAAACCATATGAGTCTTTTATTTAAAAAAAAAAAAGTTTATTATGAAAAGCCATCATACCAGCACTGCCTTGGGTCTTCTGGGAATATGGTTATGAACAAGTTAAGATGTCTGTTCTTGAGGGATTAATAACATGACATATTCTGGATCATAATAACATAGCTTAATGGCACTGAAAATGAGCACATCTGAATAAACCCTAAATAATATCAACCACTAATGCTTACATTTAAAAGAAATATCAGCATCTAAAATAACTCTTACAATTTTTTTAAAAGTGGTTTGCAACGTGTACTCAGCTATGTTTTTTTCTTCAGACAATGGCATATGTTATCATCTAAAATGTATCAGTTGAGGCTTTTAGAAGAATAGTCTCATGTCGCTCTATGTCACTTTTTGTCAGATGAGGATAATAGCACCTTCACTACTGATTTTATCCATTACTGTAAGCCTTGAATAATGTTGATATCATAAAGAACGGCATGCTTGCAAGGTTTATTTTATGAGAAAAAAAGTTTAAGATTTGCCTTTTTCTCTTAAAATATAACATATGATTGAAGAAATGACCAGTCCTAGTATTGCAGAGGTAGACAGAATCACTATTCTTGAAGGGCTTGTCAGAGTTAGTCTCTTCTGTCTTTGTCTGTCTCTTTTTAGCTTGTATATCTTTATAATGCCAGGAGAAAATAGTACACAAAAATTTGTAAATTAATATTTGTGGAAGAAGATGATGACAGTGATTTGTTGGTACTGTAGGGTACAATGCACTCTGTGCTTTGATGTACTGGTAGGAGTCAGTGATTCTCAGTTTTAATATAGAAGTTGTGAGCAATTGCTCTTTTATCTAGGCATAGTTATCTGTGTCATTTAGAAATGAGAAGTAATATATAATTAACAATGGCATGCATAAACAGCAGTACTTTGCATATTTTAAAAATAAGATTCAGACTTCTCGGAATGTCAATCAGTTTCCAAAATATTGCTCCCACAAATGAAACTTTATTTTCCTCTGTTTGCTAATATACTTTGCATAAATACTCGAGCCTACTCAAATTCTTATTCTGCTCTTCCCAAATCCTGCATTCTCTTTCCTCTACTCCTTTGCTTGTATGCTTTTGCCTGACTATCCTCATAGCCCATTTCCATTAGTTAAAATCCTGATGAAGTCTTACTCTGTAAAGCAGGGATTCTCAAAACTGTGTCATAGATTCATTGGAGTAGTGAAATGGGAGAGTTCCCTGTCCCCCTTTGCAGGACTTGTGACAAAAATGTGGCTTGTCTGATCACCTGCCATATGCTCCTGAACCCCTTACAGGAGGGGGGAGTACACAGATGGGCAGGTGCAGGAGCTGGGGCAAGCACTTCTGGGCTCTGGCCCCACAACAGCATCTAGGGGTGGGTGCCTGAAACTCCTGAAGCCCAACTGGGTGTGTGTTACAGTATGTTCAGATAGCTTTGCAGTCCATAGGCAGCTTAAGTATTAAATGGCTCAGTGGACCCTCTGCCTTTTCACAGAGGGCCAGTGCAACAGCTTTCTGTATCTCACGCTCTTGTCTGGTGTCCAGGAAAAATCAGATCACACACAGACTTGAAGGATGGTGAATGTGGGGTTTTATTGAGTGGTGGAGGTGACTTTCAGTGGGATGGATGGGGAGCTGGAAAGGGGATGGACTGGGAAGACGATCTTCCCCTGGAGTTTGACCGTCCAGCAGCCAGACACTCCTCTCTGAGTGTCCCCAGCCAAACTCATTTCAACATTCAGATGCTCCTTCTCTCATTCCCTGCTGCTCTTGCTGTTTGTCTGTTCATCTGCTTGTGGAGCCTGGGTTTTGGGGTTTCTATGGGTACAGGATACCCATAGATACCCCATACGGTGTACAGGATACCCATAGGGTGTGGTGGGCCAAAAGGCAACTTTTGGGTGTGAAAACAGGAATGCCTGTTCCCATTTAGGGCCATGGGTTTCCAGATTTGAGGTTGGGGCCTTTGCCAGGGAGCTGCCTTTTTCTACCCAGTATTTCCGTCTCCTGTCCATATCAGTAGCTTTTTAAAACTACCTGTAATGGGGCATCACACATCCTGGAGATTCACATTCAGTTGGTTTGGTGTGGGACCTAGATTGACATCATTTTCTAAAATTTGTTTAAATTTATTTTTTTTAATTCATAATATTTTTGCATATTTATGGGGTACATGTGATATTTTGCCACAACCATAGAATGTATAATGATCAAGTCAGGGCATTTGAGGTGTCTATCACCTTGAGTATTTATCGTTTCTATGTGTTGGGAACAATGCGAGTCCTCTCTTCCAGCTATTTTGAAATATATAGTACGTTGTTGTTAACTATAGTCACCCTACTCTGCTATCAAACATTGTAACTTAATTCTTCTATCTAATTAACACCCATTCCCCAACCTGCACACCACCCTTGCCAGTCTCTCGTATTGATCATTCTCCCTACCTGCATCAGATCAATTTTTTTAGCTCCTACACATGAGTGAGAACATGAAATATTTACCTTTCGGTTCCTGGCTGTATTAGTCTGTTCTAATACTGCTATAAAGAACTACCTGAGACTGGGTAATTTATAAAGTAAAGAGGTTTAACTGGCTCATATTTCCATAGGCTGTACAGGAAGCATGGCTCAGGAGGCCTCAGGAAACTTACAATCATGGTGGAAGGTAAAGGGGAATCAGGCTCGTCCTACATGGCTGGAGCTGGAGGAACAGAATCAAGGTGGGAGGTGCTGTGTACTTTTCAACAACCAGATCTCATGAGAACGTACTCACTATCATAAGAACAGCAAGGGGAATGTCCACTCCCATGATTGAATCACATCCCACCAGGCCCTTCCTCCAACACTGGAGATTGCAATTTGACATGAGCTTTGGGTGGAGACACAAATCCAAACCATATCACTGGCGTATTTCATGAAGTCATTTAAAAAAAGACTACAAGTGATTATTAGAAAGACTATTTGGCCAATGTAGAGAACTACTGTCATTCAGTTCTTCTAGTAATAACAATACAAATTTCTCCCCTCTTATTTTTCTTCATAGCCGTTTATTTGCCATTCTTTTATAGAATTTAGCAGATTAATGTTCTTAATTACATCTTTATCACCTACAGTACAATTGAGATTTTTTGATACATTTCTATCAATTAACATTGAATTAAATTGTATTGGTTGTGCTTTTTATTTAGTTATGAAATAAAATGATTCATTCACAATAAAGCCCATATTGTTGCTAGAGACACACTTAAAGATGACATACAGCTATTTTTATGGGATGGAACACCTGTTGGCATTCCATTATTATCTCCTTTATAAAACTGAGTTGGGTGAAACAGTCTCCCAGACTCTGGAGCCTGCTCTCAGGCCACTGTAAATGGCACAGTGAGGATTTACTTCTCAGAGTACTGCCGAAACCATGGTCACCATGCAAAGCAGTATGAAACAACCAGAAAATATTCCACAGAAATCCCTTGGGAAAGAAATTTCCATTTTATCTGGTGGCAAAGCAGTATGAAACAACCAGAAAATATTCCACAGAAATCCCTTGGGAAAGAAATTTCCATTTTATCTGGTGGATGTGTCAGGAATAATTGAAATGGCCTAAGAAAGATTTTGCTTTGACTGCTTCTGCTCAGTGCCTGTTTTCCATAGGAGTGGAGATAAAAAGGGATAGAACCTGGAGGTGCTCTATCTATAAATGTGCCCTCAGTGACAAACCTCACTGAAGGCGAGGGGAGTTATGAAGCCTTAGCAGGCAATACTGTGATGTAATGAGAGGCAGGTTTTAAGGACATAAGGCCTGGATTCAGTCCCAAATTGGCCTCTTTCTAGCCGAGCAGCATTTGGAAAGATATTTAACCTTTCAAAGCCTTAGTTTTCTTAGTGTGCATTGATTAAAATAAAACTTACAATAGAACTTTTTCTAATATGTGTTTTTATATGCAAATTTCCTGACAAGTATTATATAATAGTCAACGCTTAACATCCCTCCACCTTAGTTCCCTCACCTGTCACATGAAAACGATAACAGTAATACTAATAAGACATAACGTTTATTGAGAGCTTACTTTGTGCCAGACATTGCTCTCAGCAATTTACAAAAGCATCAACCTCATAGGCTGCTGTGGAGTAATCATGACAATTAAGTGAACTAACAAGGGAAAGCAGCATTCAGCACTTAGGTTTTAAGCATTCAATAGATGTTATTTTCATTAACTGAACAACTACATGATGTGCTAGACACAGAACCAGGTAATTTCATGTATTTTCTAATTTAATTTCACAATGACCATGGGAGGAAAGCCCTCTTACTGTCCCCATTGTAAAGGTGAAGAAAATGTGAGCTCAAGGATAAAGAGAACTTGTCCCAAATTCCACAGCTGATAAATGGCACACAGAAGTCATAATCCAGGTGTGTTTGATCCCAAAGCTTCTGTTCTTAATATGTTCACACTGTACTGCTTTCTGGAAGGGAGGAGACCAGTGATGGACTCGTAGCTAGGGGAGATGTTAGCCAGAGCAGTTGGAGATCGAAAATACAAGGCAAAGGAAGCATGAGAGAAAACAGGTGAGACCCAGATAGACAGTTACAGTATTATCTCCGTGTCATGAGCACTAGGAACTTATTTTATTCACTGGACTCAAGGGATGTGTTCTGGGGCCATCCGTCTGAGCCATGGGCAGGATGACTAAGTGACATGTTTTTGACAGTTAATCTGAAAGCACCTCAGCCTTGATAATAATACTGCTGGGATATCCACTGATGTGATTACCTTCTTTGCATTTCTGGTGATGTAATCCAGAGAAGAAAAAGGAAAGAAAGGGTGGGGGATAAAGAGAATGAGAAAATGATAGGCAGATTTTTAAACCAATTTTTTAAATGTACTTATTTATTTATTAGGCACTGCCTCTTAAAAGCAATTAGAGTAGTATATTCAAGAATCACATGTTCAAGAGTTATTTAAAATACAAATATTTGAAAACTAAGGAAAATATATTAACCAATGATAGTTATCAAAGATGTTCATAAATATCCTGGCAGTCAGAGCAAAATAGGAAACATGAGTATATAAATTATTCTAATTTAAAAGGAAGTTGCATACATAATCATCAAGAAGTAAAGTCTGTGCTGTTTTTTCTATTCTAGAGAAGAGACATGTCAGGGTGGAAAAGCACCTTAGTGGACCAGGGTATCAAACCAAGAAAGTATAAGAGACAAGGCATAGACACTAATCCCAGGACACTCATGGATTTTCTGTCTATGCTAAACAATAGGACCCACCCCACACATCAGGTATTTTTTGGTTAAATAGCATGCCACCTTTCTTTGATAATATATAGTGTGGTCTCATTACTTCAAAATTGTTGTTTTCAAAGAGCTTTACACCCAGTTTTATCAAAGAACTAAATTCCCTATTATTGAAGAGCCTTGCTTAAGGCAGATGCCACTTAGCCATGGAACTGTATGGACTCAATGTGAAGTAAATGCAAGCAAGATTTTGGGAATCAGAGGGCCTCAGTTGCATGACACAAAATTGCCACATGTCACTAAGAATTTCAGAAGGACAGAGAGACCAAGACCCAGACACCACCTCAGTATGGAATGGATATGGAAAAGGATCAGTATTATCAGGGTGCAGAATGGAGAGGTTAAGAACATTTTGCAACATCTAATAGAAATGGTCTTCCAGGTCCCCCAGAAAGCACCTTACACTGGACACACAGTTGCAGATGATAAATCAGGTGAGAAATGAGTCCCATCAGACCCCCTGGAAGCTTGCCTGCTCCTTTTCAAGTCTTGCCATACATAGATAAGCCTGGAGCTATTTAGCATGTGGGCTAAATTGGACACATTTTAGAGACTTCTCTGGGAAGACAAGTGCACCTCCTCAGTTTCGATGATAATCACTTCACAAAGTAACATCAGAATAGAGTGCATTACACTAGACTCAGGCATGACCCCAAGGTTCATTCGTTACCCACCGCCTAGCTAGGCTGATAGAGCAAACCTATAACTTGTTTTCTATGTATACCTTCTAGGAGTTTCTAAACATTTCTGGGAGTTAGTCTAACAGAACCTCAGACTAACAGTAGGGTCTATCCTGTAAGCTATTCCCAACCTGTTTTTTATCTTTTCAGCCGCAATGTTTTGAATATCTTCCTAATGGCAGCTATGACTATTCGTAAAGGAAAAAATAACTGCAACTTTGGACCATGACATGAAGCAATGCAGGCATATGGGGAGCCAGGGGAATTGCAATTCTAGTTCAGGTGAAGATCACTTGGGCAATAATGATAGGGAGAAAAATTAGAAAACTACTTTAAAAAACTTTCACAAGTATTGGAATGTTATTGTAAGTGTTATATCCTTAAAAATACCCTACAGTGGTCTTAGCACTAAGCTAGGTGCTATGTAGGATGCAGAGAATTTATACCAAAGGGACTTTAAAATTCCATGTTGAAGACAAAAATAATCAGCATACGTAAAACAACCAATAGCCTTCTGATATAGGTTATACTTTAAAATATGGGGTCAATGCTATAAAATATATAAGTAATTAGGAAAGGAAGTGATTTTAGAGAATATCAAAGAACAGTCATACCAGAATGCTTGGGGCTGATTGGACTTGGAGGATGAGGGGTTTAGGTATTTTATAGGTATAATAATAAAAGTAAATATTAATATCTAAGATTAATTCATTACTTCATGTTCTAGGTACTCTTCTAAGAGCTTGACATTTCTTTACTCACTTTATCCTCAAAACAACTCCACCAGGTAGAAATATTTATGATTTCCATTTAATGGATGAAGAGCCTTTATTTTATATTGTGAATGCTCTAAATCTATTTAGTCATAGAAACCTTTTCTCTCCTGGGCATCTTATGGATTTGGTTTCTATTATCATAGAATACACTAATTGAAAACTTGAGAATGAATATAGCCTGTTCTAGGAATTTATAGAAAACCGTATTTACTCAGTATCATTGAATAATGAGCTGTTTCAGATAAGGTTTTTTTTTCTTTTTTCAGTTCTGTGGTAAAAAATGATTGCATACACTACTTGCTCTATACTATCAGAATGTTTCTACTATCTTAACTTTGGTGTAAGGATATCCTTCCAATATATGTCTTTTTGTCTATTACCTTTTAAAAATGTGGTCATTAAAAATGTGAATCACTCAAAACAGCTGTTGATTATTGAGTGACGTTCTAGTGGTTTATTGAGGTACAGCTCATTGGTCCCTAAGTTAAATGTTCCCAGTCATAATGTTTTTGACAAACATATTTCTCTTTTACATAGATATTTTATCTTCTTTCCACACTGTCAAGCTAATCTCTACTTTTAAAAATGACATTTAGGAGGTTGCTCTCCTTTCCACTCTGATAAACTAAAGAGTTGGTTATGTGATGTCTCAGACAACAGGATCTCAAAGTCCCAGAAGCCTTTGGGGATAAAAAAGGATTGTGAAGCAGGATTTCATAAGTGCTGGATGACAATTTTGTATTCTGTGAATTGGTCTGGTGGGAGTTCTGAGAAAAGGAAGACATGGGCTGGGGACTTTAAGGCTTTATTGGAGAGATGGAACTTGAAGAGTAAAGAGTTGGGTAATACACAAGGAAAAGATGACTGTGTTCCCATAAAAAGGTGCTTTGTAGTGTGGTTATGGTTTTAGGGTCCTTTCCTCACTGTGAACTTCACATGTTTTGGAAAACAAGCCAGAGAAGCTTTTTAGTTTTCTGAACAAGACCTTGAAGTTTATATGCAAATTGTTCTTCGTAAGTTTTAAATGTCTTTTTCTTTCTTCCTGAATAGCTGGCAGTCTCAACTGAGTGAAAACAGAATGAGAGGGGGCATTTCTAAAAAACAGGGTTTCCTCAGATCATATTACTTCCTGTGAACTCAGTGCCCCTTGTAGCTTCAGGCAGTAATTTTAGAAGTATGATACTCAGACCAGCATCATGGGAGTTGCCTGGGAACTTAGAAATGCAAATTCTACACCACACTCTAGACCTTCTGAATCAGGAGCTCTGTGGGGAAGGGCCTAGTGATCTGTGTTTTAATGAGAGCTCTCATTGGTTGATTCTGAAGTTCACTGAATTTTGAAAATACTGCCTTGGGGTTTTCATTGAAAGCCCTCAGAACACTCTGAAACTGTGTGCAAGCTTGTGTATACATGTGTGCCTACATATTCTGGAGGAAATGGAACCATAGTGTTTCCTGGGATCTTGGCCACTGACAATGTGCGAACCACTGTTGAAGTACCAGGATCCAGCCTCAATGTTTCCAGTTACCATTCTAACTCTGATTTAACTTATAAGTATTTTCTTCTGGGAGATTTATAATTCAATCTCGGGGGAGATTCATTGCTTTCCTTTCTCAGTTTCTGAGCACTCCTTGATACTGAATTGCTGGTAGTTTCAGCTTCCTGCCTTTTTGAGACTCACTGTGAGCAATTGTTTCATTACAGAAACTCCTGGCTTGAATGTGTTAGAGCCAAAGATCATGTCTAAGCAGCAATTCAGAGTTCATTACTGATATGGTATGGCCATGTCCCCACCCAAATCTCATCTTGAATTGTAGCTCCTATAATCCCCCTGTGTCATGGGAGGGAACCAGTGGGAGGTAATTGAATCATGGGGGAGGGTTTTCCCATGCTACTCTTGTGATATAGAATAAGTCTTACAAGATCTGATGGTTTTATAAAGGGCAGTTCCCCTGCACACACTCTCTTGCCTGCCACTATGTAAGAGGTGCCTTTGTTCTTCCTTTGCCTTCACCATGATTGTGAAGCCTCCCCAGCCATGTGGAACTGTGAGTCAATTAAACCTCTTTTCTTTGTAAATTACCCAGTTTCAGGTATTTCTTTATTAGTGGCATGAAAATGGACTAATACGATTATCTACAATTTCTTTGAAATGAATATTGAATAGTTTTTTGTTCTTACTCTGAGATTACTCAAGCTGCTGTGAAATGTTTACCTGTGGGTTTATGAGCAGGAAATATTAAACTGTAGTACTCAGACCAATTAAAGCAGTGTCAGCATAAAATCACTAGTCATTTGTTAAAGGAGCATTTATTGAGAGGGTCTGGTCAGTGTTAGTCCCTGTACTAAGTCTTAGGCATACAGAGAGGAATATGACACAGTCTTTCCAGTCTGGAGTGGGGACAGTAGAAGTGGACAGGGATTTGTAGAGGCTGTATTGTGGACCAGCTAGATTATAAATCAGTTAGAAAAAAAAGACTCTAAGACAAAAGTGACTAACTTCTCATGGAGTGGGGATATTTGGGGATGGCAATGTATATGGTAATCTTTCACAGAAAATATATTTGCGCCAGGTCTATTGAATGAGAAGAATCTTTTCCAGGTGAAATACTCATTAAGGGATGTATTCCAGGAAGTGATAGCAGCCTGATTATAGATGCGGTCATGAAAGGAATCTAATTGTATTCCAAGGATGGTGAGATTTCCAGTGTGGAAGAAGCACCTGCTTCATCCACAAACCCTATATAGGTTTGACATAGGTGAGGAATAATTAGACCACAGCCTTGCAATAGAGGCGGAGACCAGATTGTGAAGGGTAGTGTTTTCTAAACTGAGGAGTTGCAAGTTTTGAATTTTATTTCATAAACCAGTGTTATATAATATTGTTATGAAAATGTGATCATTTGTAAAAAAGTCATGATTTTTAATATGCCATATAGTTACACAAATGTAATAGTACTTCCCATAAAATTTCAGATACTCTATCATAAGTGTATCAATGTGGTTTTCTGCATCTGTTTCTGCTATTCCTTTTGCTTCAAATGACTTTCTTCTGAAAAAGTGAAGCCCTCAGAATTAGCCAGCTATTGAATATAATCATTATCGAGCAACTACTATATGTTAAATGTCCTAAAATTCTCATATTGAACCTTCAAGTTTGGTACGAGTTCCTGCTTTATGGATAGACAAACGGAAGAACAGTGACATCTGAACTTTCTCATTGCCCTATAGTGAGTAACAATTTCTCAGCTGAGAAATTGTGAAAATGACTTCCTAAAACTGTTTGGGGACACATGTAAGTCAGAGATAGACTCAAATACAAGTTTCTGTCAATTCCTAAATATACAGTCATGGAGTAATTGAAACTGGATCATTTTCCTGCTAAAAAAAAACCCTCAGGATAATGAGAGTAGCATTATTAGACTATTCACTTAGCTTCTCTTCGAGGAAGAGACCATGGCAGAGCAATGATGCCATTGTAATTAATGGTCCAGGTGGTAGAAATACAGAGGAGTCAATAAGTGGCATTATGGGGTAAATGGTGAGGATTCTATCTACTCCAATAAATTGTAATACTTTTTAAATAGAGGCCTTGTTTTAATCATTTTATCATTGCCTTTTATAAATATTAAGTATCCTTAATATTTAGAGAATCAATGTGTAGGTTGTCATGTTGGAGATTGTATTAGTTCATTTTCACACTGCTGATAAAGACATACCCGAGACTGCGACAATACTAAAAGGCAGAGGTTTAATGGAGAACTCACAGTTCCACCTGGCTGGGGAGGCCTCAAAATCACGGTGGAAGGCAAAAGGCACATCTTACTTCTCAATAGGTGAGAGAGGGAAGTGAAAGCGGAAACCCCTTATAAAACCATCAGTTCTTGTGAGACCTATTCACTACCATGAGAACAGTATGGGGGAAACCACCCCCGTGATTCAGTTGTCTCCCACTGGGTCCCTCCCACAACACATGGGAATTATGGGAGCTACAAAATGAGATATGGGTAGGGACACAGAGCCAAACCATATAAGATATTTACCATCTAGTCTTTGCATAAGGTTACTGTGTTTGTCTTCTACAGAATTGGGAGTCAACCATTGTGTGATGAGGTGGGACAAGCATGGCTTTTAGTTAGGATGCCTGCATTTGTGTCCTCACAAAAACTTTCTAGTTGTGTGGCCGGCCCTGGGCAAGTTACTTGACCCTTGTTACTCTTTCTATACCTCTTACACCGCTAGCATTGCTAAAAGCGTGCTGCTGCATACAAGATAACACAAAAGTAGGAGAGGAATTTTACTGTACTCCATGGTTTCAGGAAAATATGATTTATATGTAAATAATCCTGATATTATTAACTGGAAGACAAAAATAATTTTTAAAATAGAAATATAAAACTTCAAATATATTTTATACTAATATATAACAGGGTTTATGAATATCCAAGATTCCAAGTGAGTGTTCACTCTTTTTGCCATGGAGATAATTTTGGTAGAAATGTTTGAAAAGAGGGGCACGCCCAAGATGGCCGAATAGGAACAGCTCCAGCCTCCAGCTCCCAGCATGAGTGACACAGAAGACGGGTGATTTCTGCATTTTCAACTGAAGTACGAGGCTCATCTCACTGGGGCATGTCAGACAGTTGGCGCTGGTCTGTGGGTGCTGCCTGACTAGCAAGAGCTGAAGCAGGGCGAGGCATCCCATCACCAGGGAAGGGAATTCCTTTTCCTAGCCAAAGGAAATTGAGACACAACACCTGGAAAATCGGGTAACTCCCACCCTAATACTGCGCTTTACCGAAGGTCTTAGCAAATGGCACACCAGGAGATTATATCCCAAACCTGGCCCAGAGGGTCCTATGCCCACGGAGCCTCCCTCATTGCTAGCACAGCAGTCTGAGATCTAACCGCAAAGTGGCAGCAAGGCTGGGGGAGGGGTGCCCGCCATTGTTGAGGCTTAAGTAGGTAAACAAAGCCACTGGAAAGCTCGAATTGGTTGGAGCCCACCACAGCTCCAGGAGGCTGGCCTGCCTCTGTAGACTCCTCCTCTGGGGACAGGGCATAGTTAAACAAAAAGCAGCTGAAACCTCGGCAGAGGTAACTGCCCCCGTCTGACAGCTTTGAAGAGAGCAGTGGATCTCCCAGCACGGAGGTTGAGATCTGAGAATGGACAGACTGGCTACTCAAGTGGGTCCCTGACCCCTGAGTAGTATAACTGGGAGACATCCCCCACTAGATGCAGACCGACACCTCACACCTCACACGGAGGGGTATACCCCTGAGACGAAGCTTCCAGAGCAAGAATCAGACAGCAACACTCGCTGTTCAGCAATATTCTGTCTTCTACAGCCTCCGCTGCTGATACCCAGGCAAACAAGGTCTGGAGTGGACCTTAAGCAAATTCCAACAGACCGACAGCTGAGGGTCCTGACTGTTAGAAGGAAAACTAACAAACAGAAAGGAAACCCACACCAAAAGCCCATCAGTACGTCACCATCATCAAAGACCAAAGGCAGATAAAACCACAAAGATGGGGAAAGAGCAGTGCAGAAAAGCTGGAATTTCAAAAAATCAGAGCGCATCTCCCCTTCCAAAGGAACGCAGCTCATTGCCAGCAACGGATCAAAGCTGGACGGAGAATGACTTTGACAAGTTGAGAGAAGAAGGCTTCAGTCGATCAAACTTCTCAGAGCTAAAGGAGGAACTACATAACCAGCGCAAAGAAACTAAAATCCTTGAAAAAAGAATGGATAAATGGATAACTAGAATAATCAATGCAGAGAAGACCTTAAAAGAACTGATAGAGATGAAAACCATAACACGAGAACTACGTGACAAATGCACAAGCTTCAGTAACCAACTTGATCAACTGGAAGAAAGAGTATCAGCAATTAAAGATCAAATGAATGAAATGAAGCAAGAAGAGATATGTAGAGAAAAAAGAGTAAAAAGAAATGAACAAAGCCTCCAAGAAATATGGGATTATGTGAAAAGACCAAATCTATGTCTGATTGGTGTGCCTGAAAGTGACGGGGAGAATGGAATCAAGTTGGAAAACACTCTGCAGGATATTATCCAGGAGAACTTCCCCAACCTAGTAAGGCATGCCAACATTCAAATTCAGGAAATACAGAGAACACCACAAAGATACTCCTCGAGAAGAGCAACTCCAAGACACATAATTGTCAGATTCACCATAGTTGAAATGAAGGAAAAAATGTTAAGGGCAGCCACAGAGAAAGGTTGGGTTACACACAAAGGGAAGCCCATCAGATTAACAGCAGATCTTTTGGCAGAAACTCTACAAGGCAGAAGAGAGTGGGGGCCAATATTCAATATTCTTAAAGAAAATAATTTTCAATCCAAAATTTCATATCCAGGCAAACTATGTTTCATAACTGAAGGAGAAATAAAATCCTTTACAGACAAGCAAATGCTTAGAGATTTTGCCAACACCAGGCCTGCCCTACAAAACACCCTGAAGGAAGCACTAAACATGGAAAGGAAAAACCGGTACCAGCCATTGCAAAAACTTGTCAAAATGTAAAGTCCATTGATGCTAGGAAAAAACTGCATCAACTAGTGAGCAAAATAACCAGCTAATATCATAATGACGGGATCAAGTACACACATAACAATATTAACCTTAAATGTAAATGGACTAAATGGTCCAATTAAAAGACACAGACTGGCAAATTGGATAAAGAGTCAAGACCCATCAGCTTGCTGTATTCAGGAGACCCATCTCACATGCAGAGACATACATAGACTCAAAATAAAGGGATGGAGGAAGGTCTACCAAGCAAATGGAGAACAAAAAAAAAGCAGGGGTTGCAATACTAGTCTCTGATAAAACAGACTTTAAACCATCAAAGATCAAAAGAGACAAAGAAGATAGCTCTTCCTGATGAATTGATAATGGTAAAGGGATCAATTCATCAGGAAGAGCTAACTATCCTAAATATATATGCACCCAATACAGGAGCACCCAGATTCATACAGCAAGTCATTAGAGACTTACAAAGAGACTTAGACTCCCATACAATAATAATGGGAGACTTTAACATGCCACTGTCAACATTAGACAGATCAACAACACAGAAAGTTAACAAGGATATCCAGGAATTGAACTCAACTCTGCACCAAATGGACCTAATAGACATCTCCAGAACTCTCCACCCCAAATCAACAGAATATACATTCTTCTCAGCACCACATCACACTTATTCCAAAATTGACCACGTAGTTGGAAGTAAAGCACTCCTCAGCAAATGTAAAAGAACAGAAATTATAACAAACTGTCTCTCAGACCACAGTGCAGTCAAACTAGAACTCAGGACTAAGAAACTCAATCAAAACTGCTCAACTACATGGAAATTGAACAACCTGCTCCTGAATCACTACTGGGTAACAAAATGAAGGCAGAAATAAAGATGTTCTTTGAAACCAATGAGAACAAAGATACAACATACCAGAATCTCTGGGACACATTTAAAGCAATGTGTAGAGGGAAATTTATAGCACTAAATGCCCACAAGAGAAAGCTGGAAAGATGTAAAATTGACATCCTAACATCACAATTAAAAGAACTAGAGAAGCAAGAGCAAACACATTCAAAAGCTAGCAGAAGGCAAGAAATAACTAAGATCAGAGCAGAACTGAAGGAGATAGAGACACAAAAAACCCCCCAAAAAATCAATGAATCCAGGAGTTGGTTTTTTGAAAAGATCAACAAAATTGATAGACCACTAGTAAGACTAATAAAGAAGAAAAGAGAGAAGAATCAAATAGACGCAATAAAAAATGATAAAGGGGATATCACCACCGACCCCACAGAAGTAAAAACTACCATTAGAGAATACTATAAACACCTCTACGCAAATAAACTAGAAAACCTAGAAGAAATGGATAATTTCTTGGACACTTACACTCTCCCAAGACTAAACCAGGAAGAAGTTAAATCCCTGAATAGACCAATAGCAGGCTCTGAAATTGAGGCAATAAATAATAGCCTACCAACCAAAAAAAGTCCAGGACCAGACGGATTCACAGCCGAATTCTACCAGAGCTACAAGGAGGAGTTGGTACCATTCCTTCTGAAACTATTCCAATCAATAGAAAAAGAGGGAATCTTCCCTAACTCATTTTATGAGGCCAACATCATCCTGATACCAAAGCCCGGTGAGACACAACAAAAAAAGAGAATTTTAGACCAATATCCCTGATGAACATTGATGCAAAAATCCTCAATAAAATACTGGCAAACCGAATGAAGCAGCACATCGAAATGCTTATCCACCATGATCAAGTGGGTTTCATCCCTGGGATGCAAGGCTGGTTCAACATATGCAAATCAATAAACGTGATCCAGCATGTAAACAGAACCAAAGACAAAAACCACATGATTATCTCAATAGATGCAGAAAAGGCCTGTGACAAAATTCAACAGCCCTTGATGATAAAAATTCTCAATAAATTCGGTATTGATGGAACGTATCTCAAAATAATAAGAGCTATTTATGACAAAACCACAGCAATTGTCATACTGAATGGGCAAAAACTGGAAGCATTCCCTTTGAAAACTGGCACAAGACAGGGACGCCCTCTTTCACCACTCCTATTCAACATAGTGTTGGAAGTTCTGGCTAGGGCAATCAGGCAACAGAAATAAATAAAGGGTATCCAGTTAGGAGAAGAAGAAGTCAAATTGTCCCTGTTTGCAGATGACATGATTGTATATTTAGCAAACCCCATTGTCTCAGCCCAAAATCTCCTTAAGCTGATAAGCAACTTCAGCAAAGTCTCAGGATACAAAATCAATGTGCAAAAATCACAAGCATCATTATACACCAGTAACAGACAAACAGAGAGCAAAATCAGGAAAGAACTTCCATTCACAATTGCTTCAAAGAGAATAAAATACCTAGGAATCCAACTTACAAGGGATGTAAAGGACCTCTTCAAGAACTACAAACCACTGCTCAGTGAAATAAAAGAGGACACAAACAATTGGAAGAACATACTATGCTCATGGATAGGAAGAATCAATATCGTGAAAATGGCCATACTGCCCAAGGTAATTTATAGATTCAATGCCATCCCCATTAAGCTACCAATGAGTTTCTTCACAGAATTGGAAAAAACTGCTTTAAAGTTCATATGGAACCAAAAAAGACCCTGCATTGCCAAGACAATCCTAAGCCAAAAGAACAAAGCTGGAGGCATCATGCTACCTGACTTCAAACTATACTACAAGGCTACAGTAACCAAAACAGCATGGTACTGGTACCAAAACAGAGATATAGACCAATGGAACAGAACAGAGCCCTCAGAAATAACACCACACATCTACAGCCCTCTGATATTTGACAAACCTGACAAAAACAAGAAATGAGGGAAGGATTCCCTATTTAATAAATGGTGCTGGGAAAATTGGCTAGCCATAAGTAGAAAGCTGAAACTGAATCCCTTCCTTACTCCTCATACGAAAATTAATTCAAGATGGGTTAAAGACTTAAATTTTAGACCTAAAACCATAGAAATTCTAAAAGAAAATCTAGGTAATACCATTCAGGACATAGGCATGGGCAAGGACTTCATGTCTAAAACACCAAAAGCAATGGCAACAAAAGCCAAAATTGACAAATGGGATCTAATTGAACTAAAGAGCTTCTGCTCTGCAAAAGAAACTACCATCAGAGTGAACAGACAACCTACAGAATGGGAGAATATTTTTGCAATCTACTCATCTGACAAAGGGCTAATATCCAGAACCTATAAAGAACTCAATCAAATTTACAAGCAAAAAAGAAACAACCCCATCAAAAAGTAGGCAAAGGATATAAACAGACACTTCTCAAAAGAAGACATTCATACAGCCAACAGACACATGAAAAAATGCTCATCATCACTGGCCATCAGAGAAATGCAAATCAAAACCACAATGAGACACCATCTCACACCAGTTAGAATGGCAATCATTAAAAAATCAAGAAACAACAGGTGCTGGAGAGGATGTGGAGAAATAGGAACACTTTTACACTGTTGGTGGGATTGTAAACTAGTTCAACCATTGTGGAAAACAGTGTGGTGATTCCTCAAGGTTCTAGAACTAGAAATACCATTTGACCCAGCCATCCCACTACTAGATATATACCCAAAGGATTATAAGTCATGCTGCTATAAAGACACATGCACACGTATGTTTATTGCGGCACTATTCACAATAGCAAAGACTTGGAATCAACCCAAATGTCCATCAGTGACAGACTGGATTAAGAAAATGTGGCACATATACACCATGGAATACTATGCGGCCACAAAAAAGGATGAGTTTGTGTCCTTTGTAGGGACATGGATGCAGCTGGAAACTATCATTCTCAGCAAACTATCACAAGAACAGAAAACCAAATACTGCGTGTTCTCACTTATAGGTGAGAATGAACAATGAGATCACTTGGACACAGGAAGGGGAACATCACACACGGGGTCCTATTGTGAGGAGGGGGTAGGGGAGAGGGATAGCATTAGGAGATATACCTAATGTAAATGACGAGTTAATGGGTGCAGCACACCCACATGGCACATGCATACATATGTAACAAACCTGCACATTGTGCACATGTACCCTAGAACTTAAAGTATAATAATAATAAAAAAAACAGTATATACATATGAATATAAAAAAACAAAAAAGAAATGTTTGAAAAGCAGTGATCATTTAAGTGACCCTCAGTTTGGTTAATTGACAATGATGTTGATACGAACATTCTGAGTATTTTGCAAGGACAAATTATATCATGAATTTGAAATGATTTTGAAAACTCTAAAGAGTATAATGTATAAGAGTTTACTAAGGCATTGTTATTATGCATAACAAAAGAGGAATCTCTGTTACATCAAAATGTGTTAATTAATCATAACTCAATAAACGTACCTCGGGTGGCCAGGATAGCAAACCATCTGCAGGTTCTTGAGGAAGATACATGAAAGATACATGAATCTGTTGTCTTCCCCTATTAAGTCTTAACCTTCCAAGAGCAGGAATTGTGCCTGTTTTACTTGCTATCATAGTCCCAATTCCCAGAATGGTGTCTGACACAGCAAATCTACATTTGCTGAAAAGTGAATTTATAAAGATTCTCAGAGCAATCATTTTTCTTATTAATGAATACATTGGCCCCCATCTGCAACTTATCCTGATAAGCTGGGCTCAACCAGGGTTGAACTGTCAGAATCTTTTTATTTTTAATCTGGCACCCTGAGTGGCATTAAAGATACCAGCAGTAGTAAAGATTTTACAGAGGTAAATATGAAAGACTGCCAAAGGTGGACACTAGTAAGAACAGATTTTAATCCCTAATAAACTATTGAAATAGGGAAGAGGGCCCAATGTAAACAGAAATGAACTTCAATTTGTGCAGAAATGACTGGGTGTTTTAAAGGGTGAATAAAGGAGTAGAAAGAGAGTGAGGCAGGGGCTTGAACATGAGTCAGGAAAGTGGAATTTACAAAAAGCTGAAAGGGTAGGTTTTTCGTGTGAAACTCACCTGAATTTGCTAAGTGGCACTTGTGGAAGTTAGACTCAACTCCTCCACAGCGACTAGGAGAGAGGTCCTATTTTCAAGTGTTGGCTGAAACGAACAGTAAATTATTTTGGCAGCCTTTACCTTTTCCAGTCAGAAACTTATGGGGGTTGGAATTCCCATCCTGGTGATGTGACCTTGAGTCATTAGAAAAAATGTTAGTGTTTGTTTGTTTTTTTTAATGAGGGTTGGTTAATGGGGTGGACAAAATCATTTATCAGAGAGTCTGCTCAGGAGTCTGACTAGTGTTCAGTCATGGATAGGACCTTTGTTAGTCGCCTACTTTGATTTTCCTTGGAAACCAACTTAGCTTTGGTGTATATGGTTTTACCTTCCTTAGGGTAAGAACTACAGAAAAAAAAGACTAATTTAAATTAAAGAGAATTTGATCCTCCAAAGTCTAGAGCAGTGGACTCAAGTCTCCTACTCTGTGCTTCCTTTTCCCTGGTCCCCACAAAGGCCTTGTGGATCTTTTCAGAGAATCTTCCTTTCAAAATAGGGGGAAGCCCCAGAGCTGTTTTACCAAACCAGCTGTTTAGCATTTTATAGAAGAAATATGAAGAGACGATCAAGATTCAAAGGGATAAAATCCTCCAAGAAAAGACACCATGAGATCAAATAAAGATTCATTAATTAGCTTGTTTGTGTTCTCTGAAGATGCTGCCCTTCTTGGAATAGTGGTTCAGATTACTGTTCTTGATCAATGTCTTAACTCCCCTACTAGGGCATAGTTTTTGGAAAAGCCTTGACTACCGCTTAGAAGTTTGGAACTACAATACGCAGGGCCGTGAAAGGAAATAATAAATAATATGCTTGAAAGGACCTGGAATTCTTAGCTCCTGTAATCTGACCCTCCTGTTGTTTACATTAAGACCTGGTTTGAGAATTGCTGCGTTGACAATATTTTTAGACCTTTGACTTCTGTGTAAATTGCAGGATGCCTTTTGTAGTGAATGAAATTACTTTGTAACCTCCCTCTGCCTAAGACCTTTCCTTGGCATAGAAGAGAGAAGAAATAATTCCTCATTCCTCATCTGACAACTTGCTTAAGAGAATGATCTGTCAAAATAGAAAGTTAGTTTTGGTTTTCACCTTGGCTGGATTGTATTTGTCACCAAGGATTACATTGCCAAGGCTTCAATGCAGACAGGAAAAACATGCTTCTTCCTTTGTTGCTTCCCCTCATTGGCACTTGCTTGCAAATGCTCGTTAAGGGAGAGCAGAAATGTTTCAATAATTATGGAATGTCCAAGAGAACTGTTTAATTCTAAGAAATGCATTTGTTGTCCCAAGGCTAGTTCTTTCCTTCACCTCTATTCTGCTCTTCCTCTGTCACCACTCATATTCTAACACTTGAATTACAAGCTCAGCCTTACAGAGGTGAAAAGTAATCATATCAAATTGGAAATGGACAAGATCTTAGAAAACATTTTATATAGCTCCTAAATTTTACCAAAGAGAAGCCTGGGGCCATCCAAAAGCAAGAGTTCTTTTTCAATCACAGCTCCACCAAATCTAAACTTAACAAATGTTTATGCATTTCTTACTGGGTGAAAGACACTGTAAAAGCTGCTATGAGAGACACAAAGATAAGACCAGAATCTTACAAATGTGAATGGGTAAGGAAGATAGAAAAGAGAATGCTTACAGCTAAGCACACAAGAAAACATAAAGCTGACGTAAGCAGCATAAAATTAAAATGCAGGGAAAGTAATTCTTTTCAGCAAAGGATGAAATTTTGTTAAAGACATTAAACAATATAATGGCTATAACAATGGAATGTGTATGGCCTGGTATTAGTCATTTAGTAGACTGCAGCAATAATACAAACCACCCTCCTACTTGTAAGCAGATATATAAAAACATATAAATCATGGGTTGTTGACATCAATACTGTAGCCTCTGTGCAGTAAAACTCTCTTTAAACAGCAAGTATTTCAATATTTATAGATTTTTTATTTATTCTCTCTGCTGGTCAGAACTGTATTGATTTTAAGCAGATTTAATCACTAAAGGAGTATGACTTGTTCATAGCAGAAAGTAAACCAACTTGATTAATTTAGAAGAAACTTTTCTTCATCTACAGTAAAACACCTAAATTTGTACATCCTATAAATAAAATGTAATTAGTGACCAAAGCAAGTTCATGGAGTGTAAGAAAATTGTTTTTCCACACGTTTCACTTAACATCAGATTAAGGCTCAGAGAAAGCGTTTAATGTTAACATTTCTGGGTATGGCTAGCCAATGTGCTAATCAAAACCATGTGAACACACCTGTAATCCCAGCACTTTGAGAGGCCGAGGTGGGTGGATCACGAGATCAGGAGATCGAGACCATCCTGGCTAACACGGTGAAACCCCATCTCTACTAAAAATACAAAAAATTAGCTGGGCATGGTGGCAGGCGCCTGTAGTCCCACCTACTTGGGAGGCTGAGGCAGGAGAATGGCCTGAACCTGGGAGGAGGAGCTGGCAGTGAGCCGAGATCGCGCCACTGCACTTCAGCCTGGGCTGCAGAGTGAGACTGTCTCAAACAAACAAACAACAAACAAAAAAACCCATGTGAATTCGTGTGAGAATTCAGAATTCACATGGAAATCCTTGGCAAATCGATGAATGTGTGGGCTGGCTGCATCATAAGAGATCAGGACTGGTGGTGCAGATTTGAGTATGTTTGAGTATCTGTCCTGAAGAGATGGGAGAGTGGAATTCATTAAATGAGGTTAAATCTATGAGAGAAAAATTATGGAAACAATAGGAACAAGATCAACAATAATAGTGACTAATCATTTTTGAGCAATTACTACATGACAAGCATATGATGTATTTACCCAGATGTTTCTATGGGGTATATTTTTATCTAAATTTTTCACATAATGGGACCAAGACTCAGAGATGTTAGGTAAATTTTTAGAATCATACAAGTAATAAATTACAGCGATGGGACTGGGACAAAGTTGACTCACTTGTCCCTATGTGGCTGGAACTTTCTCAGTTTTAACGCTGAAAGTCAACTATCGCAGAAACTCCCTCAGTGCCAGGAAAACTGGTATCCACAGTTTCTGGATTACAAAGCTTAAGCTTTCAATTGGTATGCTATACTTCTTCCACTAAGGAGAAAGAGAAGAAAGGATCAGACATGGAAACTTAGGATATGTAAATAATTTTTTTTAATGAGAGATAATTATAAAGTCAATACTCATAGGACTATATCTGGCTTCTTGGACCATTGTATCTGCAGCACTTAACAGTGTATCTGGCATGCAGTAGATGTTCAATAAATATGCAGGGAATTCATTTACTCATTGATGAGTACTAGTGACTAATGAAGAGGTAATAGGATGAAGAGGGCAATATTATATTCCAGAAGGGTCACAGAGAGAACTCTTAGACTGAAATAATAACAGTATTTGTTATAATATTTTTAAGCAAGAGCGATGATTTTGCAAACAAGTGGTTATGAGAGACTTCAAGATTTAGCCTTTGAGAAGAGGGTCCCACAGAAGCTTACACACATTCAGGGGAGAATGAAAATGAGTAAATGGGGATAGCTGCTAATTGTAGATACTAGGAAATAAAATCTGGATCAAGGAAATAGTGAGCCAAAACAGTGTTTTATTTTTCCTTTGTCAAAAGAGAGAGTCTCCTTAATTAAAAGAAAGGGGAAGATTCATTGCAGAGTAACGAAATTATACACCAAACAAGGGAACATCATAGGAAAGGGTTTCTTCCTGACTCAGGAAAGGTCTGGGGCTGGAACAGTGAGTGAAGAGTTAATGCTAAAGGAGTGTTGAAAATTCTTCCTAAAAGATACATAGCAGCATCTCAAATAGATGAAGCTATTGCTCACTTATCTCTTCCTTTAGTCTTTGTCTTTTCAGACTGAACATCTTGTGTTTTGCCAAAGTGAGATGAGTTTGAGCCCCTCATCACGCTAATGGATCTCTTCTGATGTGTTCTAACTGTGTCAACCTCATTCTTCATAGTCTGTGTGCTAAAGGGAATACAACATTCAAGTGTGGTATGGCCAGCACATGATAGAGCATGGCTGCCACCACTTATCCTGGATTTGAAATTTATTGTGCAGGTTCAAATTTCATGAGCCTTTTATTTTGCAAGTTACATCAGACTTCAGATTTTGCTACTTGATTATTTTGCTTATTTTGCTAATGTGTAATGTGTGTATTTCCCCCCATAATTTTCTCTCTGCCACTGTATAAAAAAAAAAAAAAGCAATTCTGCTTTAGCTATTGGAGAGGGATCTGTGCTCTAGTTTGTCTGTCATTAATAAACCCCCAAGCTCTGTTCTCATTTCTGAGCCACTCATAATGATTTCCAAGTAGGAACACACACACAGCTGTATCTTCCAACCCTAGGTAAAATTTTGTTTTCTGACACATCACCTGTTTTGAGTTTGAAAATAAGACTAGTTGTGCTGTAAAAGTTATTCAGGAAAGAAGAATATGGAGTAATGAAAAAGTTCATCCCTTTCACCTGTTACCAAACTATTGGTAAAATGTTTCCTTTGATTTCTGAAATCAACCTGTAGACGTGTTAGCTCCCGAGGCAAGTACTAATACACTGGTTATGCTATTAAAACTTCTGCAGAGCCATTTGTCTTGAAGGGTAGGAAAATTGCATGTAGATTGGGATTGGTTTGATTGCTGCTGATCTAAACATCTCTGAATTATACTTTCTTACATGCCCAAGTAACCTAAAAACCTCACATCAAAGATGAAAGCAGATTGACTTGATACAACTAGACTTTTTTAAAGAGCAAAAATGAGTACAATAATAACAGCTTTCAGAAATTGTGAAAATGCTAATGCAAGAAAATTAGTTCAAATGCAAGCTTAGCCATGGAATTTTATTGAAAAAAAAATTCATTCAAGCATGAAGCATTTAAATAATGAATTTATAAGAAGAAACACAGAGAGATCACAGTCAGCCATTATTTACAATAAGAAAAACAAGTACGTTCTAATGATAATAGATTTGAGTACGAAATACTCAAATACTTCGTCTAATTTTTATTTCGTTGCCTGTTTGTCATTGGGAGGCCTGTCTGATGATTTGGGTAAGTCTCATGGGTGAATAACTTTGTGTTTGCTCAGCACGGAACAACAGTTGCAATATGTAAATAGGGTGCCTCTTCCCGTTGGATGCCTTGGGATATGTATAATAGATTAAGTTGGCTTTGTGCAGAGCAAACAGGTCTGTATTACTAAGAATATGAATAATGTTGGTTTCCATAATTGCTAACATCTGGCTTTCCATAAATCTGTTAAATTGCATGGAAGCAGAATTAGATTTCTGTATCATAAGTAAAGCAATTACATGGAACTCTGTAGGCAATATGGTCCTATATTCAACTGTGAAATCTTTGCATTCTGGAGAAGTGAAAGCAAATCCTGGTTTTGCGCCCTGTATTTATTTTGCACAATAGCTATGTTTATCTTTATGCTCAGGCTTCTTAATTTATGAGAGAAAATCACTACCAATATATTTGCAACTTTGTAAATGCCAAATAACCAAATATTTTAAAAGCATAATATAGCCGGGCATTAGTTGTCAATTTAGAGATTATTTTAGAGAAAGCCATAAATTACAGACCCTTTTGTAGCCACTGGTGGTGGGTGGGTTGAAATTATACTTCCAGACAATTTCTGGAGCCATTTGTTAATGCTTCCTCTGCTCTTGTTCTCAAGCGTTTGACAGAAAATCAAATGTTTTTTTTCCTGGGCAAGAGGCAGGGCATTGCCCCTTCTCCAGTATGGTTACTAATTTGCTGTGTTTTTTTCTACTTTAAATTAGACCCAAGGGCCTTCACAGATGAGAACTCAACAACAAAATGTGTTCCCTGAAGGGCAGGGTTGTGATTATGCCTTATGCTTATTGAACACTCTAGAGACCGAATTTTGGCAAAGTAGGCATTATAATAGTCTCAGTCTGTGGATTTCCTAAGAAAGTTAAATCGAATAAATAAATTGAACATCCATATAGTATTCTGTTATACTCGGCACTGGGGAGAGAAAGAGAAATAAAATTTATTGTCTGCCCTCAATGAGCTCACTCTCTCTGGAGGTAGACATATTAAACATGTAACTCCTGAGAGATGAATGCAAGGATAGAATTGTGTATGAGGTACAGAGAAAGCAAAAAATCTGTAGTGACTGTCTTGCCATATAAGAGATGGTGATGCTTAACCTGAATTTTTAAGACTGTGTAGGAGTGAAAATAGTACAGGAAGGAAAGTGCTTATCAATTAATTAATTTATACCTTATATTATTCCCTATAGGCCAAGAAAAAGTAAAGAGAGAGAATACTCTCATAATAAGAAAAAACATGTTTTAAGACACAGTTGCTTCACAGGAAACAATATGGCCTCTCTGTGGATTTCCCATTGCTTTTTTAAAAAAATTCAGTTAACAAATACATTTTATATATATTTATGGTATACAACATGATGTTTTGAAATAGGAATACATTCTGGAATGGCTAAATAAGCTACATTTTATATATATACACACACACACACACACACACACACACTATACACTTATTTTTTGTGACAAAAATATTCTCAGCAATTTTCAAGAATACAATACCTTGTTATCAACTACAGTCATCATGTTTGACAATAGATCTTCTTCAATTTATACCTTCTGTTAAACTGAAATTTTGTATTCATTGCTTTTGAATGAAAAGGGAGGGGACACACAAGATAACAATTGAAGTGTTAGATGACATTTATATGCTATGCTGGGTTTAAAATTTTTGGAAGACCATACATTGGGTGGGTATAGTGTATATAGAAGATAAATGAGAGAAAAACAAAGTAACATGTCAAAGAATATACAACTGTTATGTGTAAAATGACTAATACATAGTAAGCACTCAACTAAAAAGTAAGAGCATGGTTTCAAACATTGGTCACCATACTCCCACATTTAAAACTCCTTTTAGTTGAGAAGAATAAGAGAAATGAAAGAAGATTGAAGAGATGAGAGGCTATATGAAAGGAGCACAATATGTTCAAATAGAAATAAACTTAGAATGGGGTGTGCATGACTAGTAACAGTGAACAGATATAGTGAGCCTTGATTTTAGTTGACTTGGCATACAGGCATCTTAATTTGGGATCTTTTCTGAATTTTCAAAGGAGAAATCATTGTTCACTAATGAAATGTCTTGACTCAAACTAATATTGGTAAGACAAAGCCAAAAAGTAGATCTTGGAAAAAAAGTGTCTTCTAGAAATATTAGAATTTCTTAATGTCATCTACTTTGTATTGCATGATGTGCAAAGAAACTTGCACATAGCAGATAGACTAAAACCAAGTAAACTCGTAGACACTTCCTGAATGGTCTCAGACACTAAGTCTCAGTACTTCTACTAATGAGTAGAAGTTACTCAGTAATATATTTCATCTCAGTTTAAGGGAGACATTTTCAAAAGAGTTATTCAAAGGTGGAATCAGGTATTTTGTAAGGTAATGGAACGCCTTTTGGGGAAGGACTTAAGCCAGGGTTGGACAGGTTTGTGTCTGAGATGTTGTTAAGGTCGCTCAAGCTTTAAATGTCAGAATGGGCTGACTGGATTTATGTTTTTATTCCATTCTTACTGTCAATAAAAGAGCAGGACAGTATATTTATGTCTTTCATCAGCATCCATCCATGTAGCTCTGATATTATTTGTTATGCATGGGCAAATATTCTCCTGGCCATTACGATAGTAAGACTTTGATTATAAAAGGCACCTACCAAGAATTGTTCCCACTTCCTTCAAACTTTGGTGGTAGGATCTAGGAGCAGTCTAATTGTCTCAAGGTTGCCCAAATTGCCCACTTGTTCCTACTCAGTGGCTAATATATTCACATCTTTTCTAAAAGACTCAGATCTGTGTGGGGGTATATGCATACTGTTAATGAATTAACAGTGTTTATGGCCTCTGGATGAAATCGTTCTTAAGAATATCCTAAGAGAACTTCCTAACTGCTAGTGGATGTTTTAGTAATTGGAGTCGGGCAGCTAGCTGTAGGTTTGGGTCTCAGATCAGCCACTCACTAGCTGTATGACAATGGTCATGCTATTTAAGTCTATAAACCTCAGCTCCATTATTTGCAGAATAGGAATAAGGACAGATCCTCCCACACAGAGCAGAACTGACTTGCAGTGTAAATGAGATAATGCGTGTGAATAGCTTGGCACAGTACATGGCACGAGGTAAACGGTCAATGATGTTAGTTAATGCTGCTGTAAATGATGGTGGTTTGTTCTCAGTTCCCTTGGCTAGATTCTAAGCCTCTGTGCTTCCTATATTGCAGACATCGATGAATGTGCCTTAAGAACTCACACCTGTTGGAACGATTCTGCCTGCATCAACCTGGCAGGGGGCTTTGACTGTCTCTGCCCCTCTGGGCCCTCCTGCTCTGGCGACTGTCCTCATGAAGGGGGGCTGAAGCGCAATGGCCAGGTGTGGACCCTGAAAGAAGACAGGTGTTCTGTCTGCTCCTGCAAGGTGAGGCTGATGTGGTGCAGCAGAAATCAAAACTGTTCTTTCTCTTCTTCCCTCACTTTTCTGCCTCCCTACCTCTCTCCCTCTGGCTGTTGACTGTAGTTCCCAAAGAGGCTTCTGTTCTTACCTACACTACAGCTAATGATGATGCTAAGGGGTAGGGAAACCTGCTTTGAATTGATTGTGTTCTTAGTGGAAAGTGAGGTGTGAGATTGAGCAGGAACTTCAGGGAAGGGGAAGCAGGGCAGAAAAGCCAATGATAGTCCTCCCACTGAAAGCCTACAGTGCCTTTAAGGTTGGTTGGGTGAGAGTTTTAATGAGCCCTCATCCCACACTTATACAAACTTGCTGATTAAAACTACTCTTTGCTTAAAATAACCACCTGCATGAACTTGCTCACTTTATGACATCATCTAGAAAAGCAAGGCCAATAGACTTGCATCCAGTGCTGAGACAGGTGAATTTTCATTTTGAACAAATGATAATGATAGTATGAGGCCTTTTAGAAATTGATGTCTTCTTTGTTATTCTCAGTGATGGGCCATTCCTTATATTAAGTTGTTTGGGAATGAGTTTAATGCTTATGAAAATAAAATTCTGTCATCATTTGGTTTTGCTTTATGCTTTGCAAAATGGATCTATTAAAGTGTTTGATCTCTTTGTGTTTTATTTTTTCTTTTATTGATCTTGCCTATTTATTTTCCTTTGTTATTGCTCTACTGTAGCTCTTGCCTTGTATGTCTATGTCTGTTGGGATGAGACTATTTAATCTTGAGCTTTATGGGCATGGGAACCAAGAGAAATTACTTGCTTAATAGTCTCTTAGAGAGCCAAGTCTCCTGATAAATTCCCAGTGTGCTCCCAAGAAACAGAACTGAAATGAGCCTTAAGAAATCATCCAGTTCATCCACTTGCCTTCACCTGCCACACATTTACAGACCTGGGGCCACCTAGTTAGGAGGGCCATGTTATCAAGTGCTAGATCATTACCCCCAACACCTGTTTTTTTCCCCTTTCACTTAAATCTAGTTTCCCACACTCCAATCTAGGTTTGTTTTACCTTATTGGAGCACTTGCTATCTTTCAGCCACCCTGAAATTAAAAAAAAAAAGCAGCAGCATGTTTACCTTTTACAACATTACTTTAAAAGACAGTGAAACTGAATTTCCATGGGATAAAGTAACTTGCCCTAAATATTAGAGATATAAATGTCTAAGCTGTAACTTGAACTCCACTTGCTTGGCTCAGAGTTCATAGTTTTTCCATCTTGTCAGATGTCTTGTAACACTCTACAGATGATATTTATTGGTGTATTTTAAACTAATTAGGTAACTGGAAATCTGACTTGACTGAGTTCAGACTTTCAACTCAGACTTTCGACTCTCAACTTTCAACTAGATTCCATGTACTTCCTTGTATCTAAGTGACTGGTGAGACATTCCCTCAAGGGGTTTTGAAGTTATTAAGTATAATATTGAACTACATGGTGCTGACTCAAAGGGCAAAAATTTTTAAGGAAGAAAAATCTCATCGTGGGCTAGAATATTTCCATAATTCTTTATGGAAGAGGATGGCAATTAGGTCTCCCATTCAGCCAGCAGAATCGGGGTGAATTCTTTGCTAGATCATTTCAAGAAAATATTGTGTTATTAAACTTTTGAGGATGATCATTACATATCCCCACATCCTTTTTGGGCTTTCCAGGTCCCCAGTCCCTGGGGAATAGGCAGAGGACATTAGTGGAGTCTTGACTAGTATGAGAGTAAAATTCTTCTTTCAGTTTTTGTTTTATTTAAGCCATAACGAAGCAGGAAACTTACTAATCATTGAAAATTTCCCAGAGCTTCTTTAATTAACTGTGTTAATAATCCAAGCAACCTAAATTGATTATTCTGTTTTGAATCCTAAAGTGTTTCCAAAGTCTTACGAGAATTAGACTGAAATTGCCACAGGGGATAAGCAATTCTTGTAATCTAATTTTGTTAATATGATGCACCTTCACTGCAAACCACCCCAATTTCTGAATAAAGTACAGGCAGGTTTCTGTACATAAATCTTTTGTTTGTTTGTGTTCTACATGTACTCATAGCACAGGTTCCCAGAGATTGTGGAGGAGGAAGAGAGCCTGGTTTAGGAGCTGAATTAAGAATCCTAAATCAGATTCTGTAAGTCACCATTATAAAATGAACTGTTTGTGGCCTTCCTTATTTGTTTCTATTATTCGAAGTTGAAAGTGCTCTATTTCAATTTGATAAAAAATATCTCCAATATTTACACATTCAAATGGATGACTGTAATGGCATCATCTTGGAAGCCAAGAAATAAAACCAAGGTTGGGGTATAAAGTACTATCTTTTCAATCATATCCTTGATGTTTCAAATTTAAATACCATCAAACTATGCAACAACAGAATTACACAAACCAACAAAAGGTCAAGGCTTACTGCTGAAAGAAGTAGAGTTAAGATTCTTTTAAAAGGCTACTTTCCCTTTTGAGAGTCAGCACACCAGGTTAGCTACTAGTGTTTCATGGTAATTGAAAAAAAGGCCTTGAAACATGTCCACAGATGAATAGAGTTCAATGATGAAGCTAGGCTGGCATAAATGGATTTGGGCTTTTGTTTAGATGCTATGCACTTCCTTGGCAGTGACAATGTTTTTGTGCATCTTTAGACCACCTAGTTAATTAGGTACAGAAAGGTTGCTGCACAGCTTAAAACTTATGTCCCTCCAGCATTATTTAAACCACAGAAACCCAGAAGAAAAACGGTTGTCTTTCTCGGATTGATCCCTAAATCTTGGTTACAGGCCAGCTTCTTTTCATAGATACCCATCTGTGGCTCTTCCATTCATAAATTTGTCCAGGACTTTAGGAAGACATCTTTAGTTTCTGCCTGTGCTACATGGGAAAGTAGTGACATCCCCAGCTTATTCGTTTCCATGAAATGTAGTATTTTAGTATGAGTAGTTGTGTTTATGTTGCAGATCGTGGAGATGAAGATGGAAATGGATACACAAACAACCACTTGTCATATATGGTAGAGCTATGAAAAATTTGCTGTGGTAACGCAGAAAGGGGAAGCATAGTTGGTTTTACATTCTTGGATTCAACCAACCTCAGATCAAAAGTATTTAAAAAACAAAGATAATGCAAATTGAAAATAATGAAATATTTCATTAACATCCTATTAGGTATGATTAGTAATCTAGAGATGATTTAAAGCATATGGAAGGATATGCATAGGTGGTTTGCAATACTATGCAGTTATATGCAATTATATGCAAACACTATGCCATTTTATTTAAGGGACTCGAGCATCTGCAGATTCTAGTATCTGTGCAGAGGTCCTCGAACCAATCCCCCAGAGATACTGAGGGACGACTGAATGCTCTACTCTGGGAAGATGCAGAAGTGAACAGGGAAAGCCTTTCACAGAGGATGTGATCTTTGAAGGGGACCTTAAAGGATGAGGAATTTAATCAAGTAGAGATGTAGGAGAAGGTGAATCCCAAACAAAAGGGAACTGTAAGAGCAAAGGTGCAGAAGTGTAAGAACGTATGTTGTGTTAGAAATATGAAGTGAATGATGAGCTTAAAATATCAAGAGCAAAAAGAGTACAAGAAGGGTATAGTCACTGATGAGCTGGGAGATTAAGGCTGAAGACAGAGCCAGGCCATGGAATTTAGACTTCATCCTGTGGGCAGCAAATGATCATAAGAGATTTTACATTTGGAATGGGCAGGGCCCAATCAAGGTCTGATTGACAGCATGATGGATGACCTGAGCAGATAAACGCTAACTAGAAAGAAATCACTTAGGCTGAGGTAAAGGTTCAGAGGAGTAAAGATGAAAACCTGAAAGAGGGATAGAGAAGTAACATCTAATGGGAGAAAATGCAGAAGTGAAAAATGGGTCCTGATGACTGATGTTGCTAGAGACTTAGTGTCTGTGGTAATGTCTTCCCTATTCTCTGGGCAAAAAAGAAGCTCCTGACTAACAAGTTTGAGACATAGCTGCCCATTTTCTCAGGTGAATAGGATTCAGGTGCCATTGATAAGTGTAAGAACCAGGGTCTGCAAGTTGGGCTTGTGTGCTACTACATCTATACCTACATGTACACTTATACCTATACCTATCCTATTATGAGTAGTAACTGGATAATCTAGTGGGAAGAAGACAGCAAATTATGACAGCCAGATAGTGTTTCTATGATTTCATACAGTTAAAAAATGTGAGTAGCATTCATCTTGAAAACAATAATACTATAAGACTTGAGCAGCATTAGTTCTTGAATTTTTCTGGGGGTTAGAGAGGAGTAGGGAAAGGGATACCATAAATAGCCAGTAAACTTCCATGTTATAATAAAGTCAGGGACGAATTACTGTGGAAAGGGAAGGTAAAGTGGAGAAGACCTTTTCCATGCGATTGCCTGGAATCATGGCCATTTGACCTGGTTTATATAAACCTATTTCCAGGAACTGAAGATGGTCATGCCAGGGACACTCTCAAAAGCACTCATGTATCCCTTTCTGGCAAGGAGGAAAGCATCTGATCTACAAGGAGCGGTCAGCACACTGGTCCTGCCTTCCTAAGAATCGCACTTACTCACAGGAAGCAACCAGGGAAGAGTCTGGCCTGTGCCTGGGGCCAGAATAGAAGTAACCTCTCTGAATTCCAGAAAACTGCTCATAAAAATGCTTTACCTTGCTCTTTGAACCCAATAGCAGCATTATAAATATTTTCTTATCTATGGTGGTTTTGATGGTTGGAGTTAGCTGTGCACGCTGCAAGATTGTGTTTCTTTTCCTTGGAAAGAGGAACTTATTTGGTAGGTTTCATTTGGCACTCAAAACTCTAGGGGTCCTGTAAAGGAACAGGGTGTCTCTTTCTGTTTCCCCAATTCTTTCAGTTCAAAACCCTGCTTTGTCTTTGCAGGAGCTTGAATGTTACGCCGTGCTACCTCCCCATCTGACTGGGCGATGTTGTTTCTCCATCAATGATTTTGAAGCTTTGCACCAGAATCACCTGCAGAGCTTGTGAAACTTTGATCACTGGCTCTACCCTCAGTATTTTCTGGTTCAGTAGATCTGGGGAGTGGTGGGGGTGCAAGAATTTGCATTTTTCAGTAGTACCCAGGAGATAGTAATGCTGCTGGTTTGAGGGCTGCCACTCTGAAAACCTTTGCCCCAAGAATCCTTCTGATATCACTTTATCTAAGATTAGTTTTTTCTAGCCCCTAGCCTCCTCATGATGCAAAGATGCATCATAGTGAAAAATCATTGTTATGAAAGTTCAGGTTAGGGATAAGTTTCTGTTTTGTTATTAGTTTTCTACACGGAAAAGGCATTTCCCTCTCTGGGCTTAGTTTCCTCTTCATTAAAATGAGATAACTGGATAAAATGACTGCTAAATGTCTTTCTACCCCAGGTGTTAGGACTAAGGGACTAGTTTGTGGGCTGTGACCTGAAAGCAAAATTAATACTTTGTAAAAAGATTGGAAATCACAGCTCAATTTGTATGTGAGAAAGTAGAATAGGTGCGTCTAGATTACCAGCCCTAATTTCATAGTCTATATCAGGCATCAGCAAGGTTTTTTCTTTAAAGGGTCATGTTGTAAATATTTCATGTTTTGTAGACCATAAAGCTTCTGTCCCAAATACTCAATTCTGCCATTGCAGTGTGAAAAAGACCCACAGGCAAAATGTAAATGGACAAGGGAACTTGTGTTCCAATAACACTTCATTTACAAAAACAGGCATCAGGTTGAATTTGGACCGTGGGCATCAGTTTTCAACCCAAAGTTTATATTACTGTTTTACAGAAATAATCTGACCTATGTCTACCTTCTTGATTTAAAAGTTTCAAAACTCTATGGCAGAAAAAAACATGAGTGATATTATGTAATCTGGAGCAAATCTATTAGTGTGTTGACTATTCAGTATTAAAATTTATAATTAATAGCAAAAAACCTATAATTTTTCCATGGCATAAGAAAAAAATATATTTTTTATTTGATAGGAAAGTTTATTTCCCTGCTTTTTAAAATTCAGAAGCATTTTAACTATTACAATAGTAATTAATTGCTTATCGTTGAACTTGTAGTATAGAATTCCATCAAAACAGTTTCTGTGGCAGAAGATTGCGAAAATACATCTTTGGCATGTAAGTCGGGATTGTTCAAACCACCCATGGGATGGAGATCAAGCTCTAGAAAGAGCCTCAAAGATCTCTGACAAAAGGATTACTTATCATCAGTGGGATCCATACTCTCCCCAAATTTAGTTTCTAGTGCGATTGTGCTCTGTGAGCTGATGCTTTGTAATGGCATTCTCATTGTATTAATGGAGCCACCTGTGACATTTTCATTATTAAAAATGATTTTCTTGACAGTTACCCTGTAATTCAAAGGGAAAGTGAACATTGCCATTGTTCTGCAACATGTTAGAAGCTAAGAAGTTCCTATTTGGCATTTTCACATAATTGATGAGATGTGAAATTGCTTTATTTTGTACTAACCCTGGAGGCTATCCATTTGTTCTTATTCATTCTTTTAATCAGCACGCGAGAAGAAAACTGACATTCTTATCGAGTCTCATAGACTGTTGTACAGTAACCTCTTCTGAAAGAATTTATCCCTTTGTTTGATGCCGGCTGCAGACACAGCCACGCTGGTTCCCGAGGCATGATCCTTCTACACTTGGGAAGAGTGATAGTGTGCCATTGGAAGCTGAGCTGATCAAATGGTTTTATGTTGTAGCTATCATTACTTTGCTTAGTTTTTGTTGGTTAAAGTAAGTCTTCAGGGAGTTATTTGGGGCCATGGTGACACAAGCAAAATATATTAGTGAGTTAAAATAATATGAGCTGTATGAGTTAAAAATATGAGCTAAAAATATATGAGCTGTAAACCAAAGACCTATTGTTGGAAAATTCCTAGGATCAGGACACTTCCTTGTCCTCACTAGCTGGATTCTCTGATTCAATTCACTTGCTAAAATATAGACTCTCTTGCTTTCTCTCTATGTACCCGTTTGCATATGCATGCAAATGTATATATGTGTGTATAATCTTTCATCTCTTGATATTTTTGGAACACCACGATTTCTTGTTATTTGTACAGTAAAAGATCCAATGCACACAATGTATTTTTCAACCTGTTGTTACATATGTAGCTGGCATGTCTCCTTTCAATTCTCCTTAAAGAATATAAAGCTTTTAAGGTTTCCACTTTAGCTGACACTAAATATCTCAGCAAGCTCTGTCTGATTATTCAGCGTTGTTATGGATAAAGTAGATAAAGACCCTGAGGGCAAGTCCATCAAGTTTTCAGATGTCACTAAGCTGTGAAGGAGGGTGAGCTATAGTAGATGACAGAAATAGCATTTGCAAAACATTATGACAGGAAGGAGAGATGAAATGGATCTAACAATATGAAATGCAACAGAGATAAACATCAAGTTGTATAGTTGCTGCCCCTAAACAGCCAACTGCAGAAGATGAGATAGGGCTTAATGAGGTTTTAGTCTTCATTAAGCTCAATATTGGCCAACATTATGGTTCATTCAAAGAAAGTAAATACAGTCATGCATCACTTAATGACAGGGATACATTCTAAGAAACGAGTCATTAGGCTTTTTCCTCACTGTGTCAACATCATAGAGTATATTTAAACAAACCTAGATGGAATAGCTTACTACACACCTAGGCTATTTGGTATAGTCTATTGCTTCTAGGCTATAAACCTAGACAGCATGATACTATACTTAATATTGTAGGCAACTGTAACACTGTGGTAATTTGTATGTCTAAACATAGAAAAGGTACAGTAAAAATACATATAAAAGACGAAAAATGGTATACCTGTATGGAACATGTACCATGATTGGAGTTTATGGGACTAGAAGTTGCAGTAGGTGAGTCAGTGAGTGAATGTTGGGTGCATGTGAAGGCCTAGGATATTACTGTGCACTTCTGTAGACTTTATGAACCTTGTATACTTAGGCTACACCAAATTTTTTTCTTCAATAAATTAACCTTAGCTTATTGTAACTTTTTTATTTTATAAACTTTTTGTAACTTTTGACACTTGTCTAATAACACTTAGTTTAAAACACAAACACATTGTACAGCTGTACAAAATATTTTCTTTATATTATTCCATAATCTTTTTCTATTTTTAATTTTTTAAAACGTATTAAACATTTTTTTCAAACTAGGACACAAAAACACATCTTAACCTAGGTCTCCACAGGGTCAGGATTATCAATATCACTGTCTTTCACCTCCATATTTTCCTCCATGTGTTGTCCCACTGGAAGGTCTCCAGGGACAGTAATACCCACAGAGCTGTCATCTCTTATGATAACAATGCCTTCTTCTGGAATACCTCCTGAGGACTTGCCTGAGGCTGTTTTAGTTATCTCTTTTTTTGTAAGTAGAAAGAATACATTCTAAAATAATGATTGAAAAAGATGGTATACTAAATACATAAACCAGTAACCTAGCCATTTATCATTATCAAGCAGTATGTACTGTAAATGACTGTAGGTGATACATTTTTATACAACTGGCAGCTCAGTAGGCTTGTTTACAAAGGCATCATTACAAACACGTGCGTGAGTAATGCTCTGCATTATACAATGGCTGCGACGTCACTAGGTGACAGGAATTTTTCAGCTTCATTAAAATTCTATAGAATCACCTTTGTATGTGTAGTATGTCAGCGACCAAAATTTCATTGTGTAGCACATGACTTTATTGAAAAAAGCCTGCATTAAAGAAAGTACAACGCTTAAAAAAAGGTGAGCACGAAACTCAATTCACTCTTTCTTCAAAGACCGTTACTGAATAATTCTATTTAGTTGTCTCTCAGCTACCTCATTTGAGAAATAGAGATATACATTCATATTCCACAAAATATCAGGATTAAATGTGATCATGCATGTAAATGCCTCTGCACAATATATAACACAAGATAAGTATTAAGTGTATGGTAGAATATGATGATGATGATGATGATGATATATACTTAAAACTGTTGAAAGAGAAGGCAACTATGACAGTGAAAGGATTATAAATGATGGGGACTGGTCAAGAAATTAGAGGGGTTTACCCAGAAGTGAAATATCTCAGTGAATACATAAGAGCTGTCTTCTAAAAACTGAAGAATTGAAATATGACAAAGTGTTTGGAGTTCTATTATTACCGAAAGTATGGATTCAGATCAATGGATAGAAGTAATGAAAAGTCTGATTTTTTACATTATAACATGTACAGAGATGCACACCAAAGTCTCTCCATAGTGGTGAATTCAAGACTGGAGAGCCTCAAGCACAGACTTGAACACTTTTGAATATGGCTGCTGTAAAGAGGATTCAGCTGTAGGTCAGGAGGCTTAGTTATATGTTCTTTAAGGTACCTTCCAGCCCTGAGACTCTTTGATTTTTTAAAATACTCAACAAATTTGTTTTAACCATGAATGGTGATGACAGGTCTTACCTTAAATTTTCAGCAATGAAGAACATTAAGAAATTACTGTAAGCAACAGATGTATAAAAAAAGACACATTGCAAAATGTTTAATCTTACTGCTGAAGTGCTGCTGACTTTCAATTTTTTATAACTATGAGTCCTCAGAGCCAATACTTCAAAAATTGTACTGTGCTTACAATATGGAGAACTGCCATAAGGTGGAAAGAGGCACCTGATTATACCCCCCTGTAGTACACAACTTTAAGGCGGTCTTGCCGAAGAAGATTTTGAGACCATAACAGTTGGTGGTGCTGCTTGGAGAATCACTACCTACCTATGCCGTCTTGGATAACTGGTTTAGCCTCTCTGGGTTTAAGTTAATTCTTCTGTATAAAGGGCATAATTAGACTTCCTTTCACAGTTGGGACAGGGATATAGTTAGATGAATGTATTTGAACATGTTAAGTGGTATCATGGAAATATAGGAGCATGATTTTCCACTCAAATGACTTATTGATCATATATACATTTTTAGCTGATTATATTTCTTACTTAGAAATATGATTTTTAAGAACCCTTTTGAAAAATATTTTCAAAAAACATGTTGACTTTTTGTTAAACTTAGAAATGTTCCTATTTTTACTTTTTCTGCTCTGCAAGCAAAATCAGGGAAAGAAAGGGTGTGTTTGTGTGAACACACATGCGTGCTTCAGTTTTGAACAGAATGAGAGGTGGCCAGGGGATGACTAAGAATCCAAGAAGTTCAGTTCTCATAGTGTAGCTGCCCATCATGTCCTAAATGATGAAATCTCCTTAACTTCATTTCTAAACAGGATGGCAAGATATTCTGCCGACGGACGGCCTGTGATTGCCAGAATCCAAGTGCTGACCTTTTCTGTTGCCCAGAATGTGACACCAGGGTCACAAGTCAATGTTTAGACCAAAATGGTCACAAGCTGTATCGAAGTGGAGACAATTGGACCCATAGCTGTCAGCAATGTCGGTGTCTGGTATGTTGGCTTCCTACAGGGCGTTGAGCGTTTACGCTGAAAGAGGTTACAAATTCAGTTGTCTGTGGGACCTAGTTCCCCTTTTTTCATAATACTATACAGGGAGCTCTGGGGGGCCAGTGGCTAAGGGTCATGTTCTCTGACTAAAGATATTCAGGTTGTATTTGAAACACTGTACAAAGTAAAAAGCACATATTTATGGGACAGATTTGACCCAAACAATGACAGTTTACAGCTATTACTAATAAGAAATCAAGAACAAGAAAAATCTCTGCAAGAAAGGAAGCTTTCAAAACCTTGACTAGTTACTTGTAGTCCTGACAGAGCTAAATCTTTCATTTCTGTGCCATAACCCTTAAAGATTTCAATATAAGAGGTAACAAAATATAGTAGATATATCGGAGATTTAATCATAGAGACCTAGAATCTAAACCTGGTCCTCCCACATGCTAGCTTAACATGATTACCTTGAGTAAGTCCTAGCATTTTACTATTCTTTCCTCAAGTGGATACAGGTGTGTGAGTACATCTGCGGGAAAGAATGAGCTGTTATGAAGATTCCAAGATATGTAAGAAGGACAAATACAGAACTTGGCTCAGAGAAGGTACTTAGTGTATGGTAGTGACTATTGTTAATACTTCCTACCTTGAAAAATCTTTTCAGATACTACATGTTTAAAAAGAAAAAAATGAAGGTTGTTATAAATATTAATATAGGGCTACTAATGGAATAATTAGATTTGAGAAAGTCCACAGAAAAGGCTTAATTTCTTGACCTGGTTCTTTCAGTTTCAAATTATATCACAACGATTTCTAGCAATGGGAAGACTTTTAGGACACATTGGCATGGAATGTGATGTCCCATATGTGAAGTCACAACTATGGAACGTTCTGAGTTGATTCATAATGGATATTATTAGCTGGGTGTCCACAGTTTAACATTTGCTGACATGAATGATTCTCATTTTGTGGGTACTATATGAAAACAAGCATTCAGATAAATTATGCTTTACATTTCCATCAGATTTTTAAAAATCTTCAGGTGAATGTGCAGATAATCTTAACAGAATATGTCTTTCTTAATCACTCCTACAACTGAGAAGTAAGACACAGATAAATAAAAATTGTAGTCATTTTTTAAAACTCCCACCAAAGGACAAGCAAATCAATACAACTGTAGAATTAGTTTCCCTATGAGACTAGCGAGTTGTATTTCTTTTCCAAGAAGCTAATCATCAGGCATCCAGAAGAATTGGTATTAATTTTATGCATGAAATTTTCATAGATAGAATTTCAGAAGTATATCCTCTTCCATCCCAGCCTCTAAGATGAATATTTCTCAGGAAAACTGAAGCTGTTAAACACATAACTTATGAATTACTTGCGAATAATGTGGGTCATGCTTAATAAATATTTGTCAAGACTTTTCATATGCCAGACTTTGTATGATGTAACAGTGAGCAAGATACACATGGTCTATACCTACACAAAGCCCATAGTCTTATGGAGATGACTGAACAATTAAACAAGTTACCATACATTATGAGGTATTATGCCGTAGATTATAATTCATGATAGCAGAGGAAGATGATGCATAGTGAAATAGTTTTATTGTGGACAGCTAGCTCAATGAAGCCACAGATGCCAGATGCTGAGACACACAGAGGCTCCATTTGAACTGCAATCTGGAAAGTTCAGTGGACACATGTTATATTCAAAACCATTCTGAAATGGTTCTCTTGACATTACCCAATCTTAACTTTAAATCTCATTGAAATATTATAGTGCTTCAGGTTCTGCTTTTGACCTTAAGAGAAACTCATTGCTCTTTATATACTAGACAGTATCTTATAATTTATTTATTAGCCTTTAATGACCAAAACTGTGCTAAACATGATAGCAAGTAAAAAGCCCAAAGCCTGAAAGCTCAAAACTTAATGTGGAATTTTACTGATTATGATATGATTATAAGTATCATGTTAAAATAATTATAGGCTGTGCTTGGCGCACCCAAAGAAGCTCACCTAGATCTTTCTGTGTACTGCAGTATAGATGGTCGGCAAAAGCATTCTGAAAGAAGTGAGACCTGTAGTAGGTCTTCAAGGAGGAAGTGTATTATATCCTCAATGGTGTCAACTAGAAACATTCAGTGATGAGAATTACTGTGCTCTCATTCCCCTTATATGACTTGGGAATAAAATTATGCATAGGAACAATAATGAGACATTTTTTGCTTTTCCTCTACAGGAAGGAGAGGTAGATTGCTGGCCACTCACTTGCCCCAACTTGAGCTGTGAGTACACAGCTATCTTAGAAGGGGAGTGTTGTCCCCGCTGTGTCAGTGACCCCTGCCTAGCTGATAACATCGCCTATGACATCAGAAAAACTTGCCTGGACAGCTATGGTGTTTCAAGGCTTAGTGGCTCAGTGTGGACGATGGCTGGATCTCCCTGCACAACCTGTAAATGCAAGGTAATGGGATGTTCTGCAGATATTGAAGCCTTGAACGATTGCCAGAAAACACTTGCAGGAGGTCCACTCCTGATGTTTCTGAATGCACAGGTTCACTGGACATGGTGGAAACTCTGGCATAAATTTACCTCTGATAGGAATTTAATGTGTGTGAATATGTCATAGCTGCACCTGTAAAAAGGCAAATTCCAAATGGGCATGAAATATAAGAATTGCTCCTGCCTTTGAACTACAGAATTTTGACAATTGATTCTAGGCTGAATTATGGCCGATTTAGGCTCTTTTGACCTGCATAATTAAATAAAAAGGGAAAAAAGAAGAAGGAAGGGAAGAAGAAAGAAGGGAGGGAGGGAGGGAAAGAGGGAAGGAGGGAGGGAAAGAGGGAGGAAGGAAGGAAACCAGTCAACTTCCTTTCATCCTGGAAAAGTTTCTAAGTTCTTTTATTAAACCGTCAGTGTTAGGGGAAAAAAGTCCTCTCAAGTTGTTTTGTTTTGTTTAATTATCAGAGTGCCTAAGGTGGGGACCTGCAACTCTTGCTACAGCATTTCATTAACAGTGATTATTTCCCTGTCTTTTTGGAGGAGTTTTCATGGACATTCTCATGTGTCATTAAGATTAAAAAACTGACCATTCTCTCCCTTCAAAGCTCACGAAGAGCTGGAGTGGTAGCTAATTTGAAACAATCATTAGTTAGTGTCAAATCTCTGCCAAAACATCTGTTTAAGATTCCCATGATCAAACATGTTAAAGCTAGGAGTCTACTTGGTCCCATCAAACCTTGGCTCAGCTTCAGGCATCAGTGGAAGCTTCCCAACTTGCCTCTTTATGCTGTTATAAATGTAGATTTTTTTTTTTTTTTCTGGGAAAGTATCATCTTAAGATGTAGCCCCAACAGAAAAAGGATACTATCAAACCTCATATAGAAAACGATCCATGGTCCCATTTGTACCTTCAGCTCCAGAGAACTAAATGACCAGGATACATGGAGACCTCTGTTACTTATTTGATAATTATATGGAATTATAAAGGTATATTTATATTAGTACATACAATTAATTTTTAATGAATTTAAAAATATTTGTATACCCAAATATGCACTATCCCCTTCATAGTAACCATGAGAGATTTTATGCAAACCTTACTGGACCCCATCTTGGACTTGTCTGCAGATTGTTAGGGGTACTTTCAAATAGCTTCTTAAAGGACAAATTGCTATCTTTTAGGATTTATGGGAAGAATCTCACTTGGAATAAGTACAGCAAACAGATCGTGTGAAAAGTTGGAAATCCCAGGGAGGTCTCCTAAGCAGGGATTGAGTGCAGGTGGTGTGTGAAATTGCACTGCTAGCAGAATCCCAGTGAGCAGTACCCTGGAGGGTCTGTCAGTCCTTCCTTCCTTTCTACTCTGTCTCTAGTTTTTTTCCTAGCAGTTTTTCTAGTCATTTTTATACAACTTCTTGAAGTTTTATAAACTTCTTGAAGTTTGTCTCAAAATGCAGAAGCTTGTTTTGAGTATAAAAATTGCAGACTGCTAATGAATTTATAGTCTGTGTCTCAACTGGCTAACGCATGTTTCTTTGATGTACAGAATGGAAGAGTCTGTTGTTCTGTGGATTTGGAGTGTCTTCAAAATAATTGAAGTATTTAAAATGGACTCATCGCAGAAGAATGGACAAAATGACCATCCAACGTGATTAAGAATAGGAATTGGTGGTTTGGGTTTTTTGTTTGTTTTGTTTTTTTTTTAAACCACAGACAATTGCCAAAGTTTCCATCTGAGGAAGGTGTTTGGAGGTTGCCTTTTGGACCTACCACTTTGCTCATTCTTGCTAACCTAGTCTAGGTGACCTACAGTGCAGTCCATTTAAGTCGATGGTTGTTAAAAGAAGTTTCCCGTGTTGTAAATCATGTTTCCCTTATCAGATCATTTGCAAACACATTTAAATGATCTCATGGTAAATGTTGATGTATTTTTTGGCTTATTTTGTGTACGAACATAATAGAGACTCAGCTCCTTTTATTTATTTTGTTGATTTATGGATCAAATTCTAAAATAAAGTTGCCTGTTGTGATTTTTGTCCCATCTACTGTATACTTAGTGCTGAGATCCTTGTAAAATGTTTTGATGAAAATATATATGTAGGGTCCAATTGCATTACACATACATTTCAAAGTGTTGAACCTTCTTAAATGCCTACTCATTCAGCTTACACAGGCTGAAGCCAAGTATGACAAAGAAGGGAAGGACCAAAAACAAAGAATTATTTTAAAGAGAACTCTTGTCTCTTTTGAAAAAAAAAAAAATTAACTCACAATTTAGAAGCAGCAATGCTTAAAGCCTTTCCTGGCTTTGAAAGCAAAATTACCTTTGTGTCAGATTTATGTAGTACTTGATCATTTATAAAGCATCACAGTTAGTTATTAATAAAGTTATAATCATAGTACATGTCAGAAGTATTGTCCCTATATTACAGAAGTGTGAATTAAGGAGTTCCAGTCAACTAATTTGTTTAGAACTAGTTGATTTACAGTGTGTTGGGATTGGTAATCAAGTCTCCTAATTCCTGTTCAGTGTTTTTTTCTACTAAACTACGTTGCCTCTCATATACATGAGGGAGACACCTTTAAGAAAATCTATTTGTATACTCAGAAGTTATTTTAGAACAGTGAATGTTTCCACTTGAGCCAATGCCGTAGTTTTAAGAATTTTCAGTTATTAAGTTTTACAAAATGAATAAAATGCGCAAATGACATTTTATCTGAGCTGAGAATTCAAGCTTGGGTTGTAGTTTCAGGGAAATCACATCTCAGTGGTTTGTGATACCTACAGCTCTTGAATTCATCATTACTCTGAATTAAGTTGGTTTGTGGATTCCCATTCACTTATCAACTTAAAAAAAGACCTAACTTGTTAAGTCAGTCATGCTAAAAAAATTTAAATATCAAATATTAGCCAAATTATTAATTTAAAATTACACACTTAGACAACTATTATTCATTGGTATTTGTCCAGTGGAAATGATACCCAATATTTTTTGTGAAGATGAAGTTCACTACATAAAATCAATTTTATGTATTGAATTATGATAACAGCAATTTAAATACTACATTTGACAAAGACTGATATAATATGGTAAATTAGAACACATCTATTTTATTTTAATTCCCTAAATGAAACCTTGAAGAGAATTTTAATATCACTTTTTGAAAATATTTAGAACAATTTAAAAAATCCTTTCAATTTTTGCTGAAAAAAACAAAGACATTTACAATAATTATTTATAACTGAATATGTCAGGGATTGGAGAACTATGATCTCATGTTAAATCTTATTATTAATAGCATAAAAGCATTGTGATTCAGTGGAATATGAGGAAAGATGAAAGTTCCACACATTAACTAGATGCATCTAATGAACACAATTTTGCCTCATTTGTTACATCCAGGTCGCATACGAATATATATGTGTGTATATATGTTACATATAATATTGTATATTTGTTATATATGCTACATATGAATGTATATTCGTGTGTCCTACATTTATATTTAAATCTACTCATATGTAACTATATATATAAAAATACACACACATAAACACACATATATGTATGCACATTCCCAGAACTTCCCCTACTCTGAACTTTATAGATCTGTGCTTACATACTGGTATGAACTTTCAGAATACATTTTCTTTGAATTATGGTTACAAACATATGGCTACAGGCTATAGGTTAGATTATATACTAATTGGGTACAGTCTTCATCTATCAGTATTTAGCATAGTGCCTTCCATACAGTGGGTTTTCAATTAAGTCTTTCAAATATTGAATTCATAATTTTTCATAGTATCAAAAAAGCTATCAGGAGATATTGGAAACCCACTCTAGTGGTTTTCAAATATTCTTAAGCATGAGACTCATTTTAAAAATCAAAATGTATTCAGTCCTTCAATGTGGAAATTGACTAAAAGCAGAGTTTTTCTGATTGGTGTGGGTGTTGGAACTGGAACACCTTCACATACTCCACCACAGCTCACAACTTTCAACAGCGCACAGCTAGAAAGCTATTGACCTAATTCTTCACCTTCACTCCTACAAAAAAGGAAACTAGCACTCCAAGTGGTTAAGTGACTTGTGCAGAGTTAACAACTAATTAGTCATAGACCTGTAACTACCACCCAACCCACACCTTTTTTCCCTGTGCCATTCTGCTAAGGATTCCAAATGTGTTTCCACATTTCAATTCCAAGTGAGCTTTCTAAAATCCTTTTTAATGGATGACATTAAAAGACAATCGTGGATGAGGTGTAGTATTTGTTATTGTCTTTTTTCTATGTCCCTTCTGATTGTGACTTTGCTTTGTTAAAATTCTGGTAATGGGTTATGTGAAGCATGTGTATTTAAAAGACCGTATAGCATATCTAAACGCATAATAGCAATGAGCCATTTACCAAATCACCCAACCTTATGCTTTATAGGAAAACAACTGAGGGAAAATAAAAACATTTTCCAAAAGCAACTACTTCTTTTCTTAGAACACACACACACACACACTCCTCAGAATACAATAAAATCTGGCATTAAGAGGCAATATGTATTGCCTGTTTTATGATTTTATTATTCATTCACCCTTTACTATTTTATTAATTCAGTGGTAGTGTGGTAGGCTCTGCAAATTCAGAGATGAATAAGACAAAATTACTCTTTATGGCTTTTGCAGCCTCATATGTAAAAGACTGACAATAAGCTAGAAAATAATCAAGTGAGAAACACAACTACTGGCTATATTAATACTAGGAAAAAATTGTGAAGTGATAAATTGGGGAACTGGATAATCTCACTATATATAGGGTGAAGTGATGAAGGAAAAGCTCTCTAAGGGGGTAATAGGCAAGCTGAGACCTGGAGAATGAGAAAGAGCCACACGTGCAAAGTGCTGTGGAAATACTTTTCCAGACAAAAGAAATAAGTGCAAAGGACTGCAAGGTGGAAAGTAGTGCGGTGTGTTAAAGGTCATGAGTGGATCCAGAAGCCAGTAAGTGAAGGGACAGATGATACGAGGCTGAAGAGGAAGGCTGGAGTAGATGTTGCAGCCCACAGTCCTGAGATGGCCAGTCCCATGTTCATTCTGAGATCAGTGGGAACCTATTAAACAATTACACATTTATTTACCCACCTTTCAGGGACTTACATGTCTATACAATCTATTTTTTAGCTTTGAATCAATTCATATTTAATTACTATTCAGTAAACATTACGGAATTCCTATTACGTACCTAGGAAGAATATAAGAATAAAAACATATCATCTTTTCCTTTAGAAATTTAACATGTAGATTGAGTTATCATAAAGCAATAAAAATTGACATAACATGCCCATAAATAAATTCGAAAAATGCCTACCAAAAAGAGAGCCTTTACACTTATTTGCTGCCTCTTCAGTACCCTCATTTGATTTCTTAGTTCTTGCCCTTTGTGATCATAATCAGTTGTCTAGTTCAATACTGTGATGTCATTTTATACTATAGTTTCAAACTGGGATAATGAAACAGAGAGGAAGAAGAGAATGTTTGATTGATCTAGAAACAGTAACAACTACCCCCACTACTACAACAGCACTAGAATATAGTAGTCAACTCTCCAAGTTGGGGTCCACCATATAATGCAAAGCTTTTGGGTAGAAATGATCTAGGTTACCAGAAAAAGAAAAGATATTGATATAATTTCCAGCAACTTTTCAACACATGGAGTTATTAAATTTTTTAAAAATAAAAGGTTTATTTTTTGAGGCAGCAAATCAATATTTTAGGAACTGAGAAGCCAAATATCAGAAACATTTCAACACATGGAAATGAACATTTATCTAGATTAAATGGCAGTTGATATGCCAATCTCATATGATAAAAAATGTACAACGTTAAGAGGGACATTTATGTACTTTTATACTATTTTAGCACTGTTGTTTTAATAATGTAATGAGCAAAATGAATTAAAGTGTAGGAAATGGTAATGTTTCTTTTAAATGCAAAATCAAATCACCTTCAATAATATTGGAAACAGAGCTGATTCCTTGTGAACAAGGCATTCCTAGGGAATTTTTTTAACCTAATTTCATATATAACATTTGAAAATGACTTATTTAATAAATAGGCAACTAAGCTAGAAATCAGAGTTACAGAGGCTTTGAACAGATTTTAACATACCAAATTATAAGGGACAATGCGATTTAAAGAAGTCCCTAATGGAGGGAGTGATGAAAACTGCAACATCAATAAGAGTGCATACCTCAAAGGTCTCCATTGATTGATTGTTAGCTGATTATTGCCAGTTGAGAATGTAGGCTCAGTCTTTCCAATTTTTCAAAAAAAGCCATAAATTTGAATTTTAATGTGTGATATGAGTTTTACATTTTTCATCCAGGTTTGAAAGAGTAAATTCATACCATACAAAACACATCTATGGACTCATATGACCCATGGGATCAATTTGTCACAGACCTGGTTTCGAGCCACTGGAAAGTCTAGAAGATAGGTAATACTCCAAATGTTATAGGGCAATAAATCAATTGCTCTGCTCCTTATCCTAACTGCACTCTTCCCCCATTTTTCATTCACTGTAATTACATGGCACTTATTGGTACCTAACCCCAGAATTTATTTAGTGTTTTGTGTTTTCAGCAAAGTATGAATGTGGGTATTTCTAGTAATTAGTTCATTTCTACCAGAAGGAGAACACTTGCTTCTTAAGTGAGTGGAACATCAGTGTCCTACCTTACTGTTAGAAGGCATCATCAGCCACCATAAATATTTCCATTTCTGAAACAAATGATGTGTTTGTAGTATGTGCTCATTCAAAAGGTTTAAGATTGAAATGTCTTATTTATCAGAACTGTGCATTGTCCAGACAACAACTATGGATTAATTCTCATAGGTGTACTGATAATGATTAAATTGTATGGCAGTTTGTTGAAAGAGCAAGACAGACAGACCCAAGATCTTCCCTGTTCCAGCCTCACTCTGATTCACAACCAGACAAGCAAAGCAGACCAGGGAAGTCCAGGTAGACAAAGTCAATGGAAAGCGTAGGAGCTGCTGGCAGGCTCTTGGGACATCACCTGGAGAGGTAAAGAAAGGAAAGCCCAGAATAGCCTCTCCATAACAATGACAGAGCATCTTGGTAGCTGCAGTCCGAGAAAGGAGTGCTCATCATTCATTTTTGTTATTCAGCATATAAGAAAAAATGCAGAGGATACAGGTACAGCAGACCTAAAAATAAGTGTAATTAAAGAGAGTGAAAAGGGACCCCCTATATAATGTGGAGAGCATCAAAATTAAGAGTCGCTTGTGTTTCCTGTTTCTGCTGTAACATATTATCATATACCTGGTGTCTTAAAACAATAGAGATTTATTCTCTCACAGTTCTGGAGTCTAGAAGTCTGAAATCAAGGCATCAGTAGGACCATGGTCCCTCCAGAAGCTCTAGGGGAAAATACTTCTTACATCTTTGAGCTTCAGATGACTCCAGGTAATCCTTGGCTTGTGGCCCCATTACTCTAATTTCTGCCACTGTGGTCACATTGTCTCCTTCTCTTCTCTGTGTGTCTCCTATAAAGACAATTGCCTACCAAGATAAGAATAAATTTCCCTAGCATACCTGATGGTATTATACCATATCAGTTGTCATCTCTCAATTGTACAATTAGATTTATTACTATAGTTTATCATTTAGATTTACTCATGACTTCCCTTCATTTCATGCAAAAAAAAAGTTGCAAATAATTCATCTCTGGATATTTTGAAGAAATGTGGTCATTTTATATTGGGAAAACAGATTCTAGGCTAACAACTACACTTCAATTAATTATCAAATCAGTGTTTAATGGGCAACTCACTCAGGTTCTGTGTTCTCAGAGCTGAGGGAAGAAAACTAATATAGAACTACTCTACTACTTGACAGAAATTGTACTTAACATTACACAAATGTTGTATCAATTCATGCTTACAACAATTCTAAAAGTTGGAGACAATAGTCCACATTTTACTGATGAGGAAATGGGCAAATGACCTTGCCTTATACAGCTGTGGGCAGAGGTTTTGCGATTCTGAAGCTAAAGCCATATGGAATAGCCAGAAAAGATTTTGACAGGAAGATTTACTGTTGCCTTAAAAGACTGCAAAAAACAGGAAGACTTTCCTTGAAATAAGAAGGCAGAGAAACGGAAGAACTAGACTAAAAAAGAGAGTATACTGGTGAATAAAGTAGCATAAGTGAATATTAGAGCAGGTCTTTTTTTCAGGATAAATGGTCTGGACTGGGTTGCAGATCTGAGATACATTCTGGTTCTTGAGGGACCGCCATTTTTACTATAATTCTAGACAGGACTTTGCTATGTTGCATTTGATGAAATACTATGTGCCTGGCACATGCATGGCTAGAAAAGTTCTCTTAGTTCATGATTCAACAGCTGTTAGTTTTCACTTTCACATTCTGGATAAGGTGGGTAATTATATTCAGCTGTCTGCAACCATCCTGCTACTGCTGTCTCACAGACTTGTGACTCTTCATTTGTTCTCAGGAGCAGGGTTGCACTGTGAGCTGTGAAATGCATCCAGCTGTCCAGTGCCTGGCAGAAGCCTGTTCATCATCTGCCTCTCTACTCTGGATCTAGATGGTTCAATTACACTGGTTTTCAATGGAGAGATTCATCTTTCTAGTCACTTTACATAGCAATCTTAGAAAATATGAGAAATCATTCTGACTCCACAATGGACAAAACTACTAAAAATGTCCACAGTTTAGAGCATGAAAAAATGATATATTATAAAAAAGACAAAATGTAGGAGTGAATCTACAGAACTAGGATCAAGAAAAGGGGCCTTACTGGCCTTTGGGAACAGCCCATGTGATGTGAAATAGCAAAGGTGAGGAACAGACAGTATGCAGTGGCTTCAAGCTGGTAAAACAAACCCCTGTATTTAGCTCAAGCTTTGGAGCACAACACCAAAAGATGGTTGGATTTGGGGAGACTGTCCTGAGAACTTCCTGTCTAAGCACCTGCACATTTCTTTTTCAATGAACTTTCTTCAATGTAAAGAAACCAATTGCCTACGGATCATGCTTATTTCTTCAATAACTTATGGACTTATCTTTATGCTAGACATTGATTGCTTATTTTACTGAGCATTTCTTTTTGACAATGTTATTTAGGAGCACCAAGGTACAGAAAACAATTTTCCAGGCATTTGGAGGAATGTCATTCTTTCCATATGAAAGGCTACACTACACAGCATTGCACTGATTTAATAAAACACATTTCTAAAAAAAAAAAACAACAACAACAACAAAAAACAAAAAGCAGCTCTGAAGGCTAGGGATTCATGTTGCTAATTTTTAAGACAAAGACTCTATGAGCTACTTTGAAAGATCTCTGTGAAGCAGCGTATGAGCAGTGATTGATTGTGGTATCAATGCAATTTGAAGCAGACTCGCTCAATAGTCCTGGAGATCTAGCAGCATAGTCAGGGGAAGTCAGCAGGTCTGTAGGAGGTTGGGGGTCCTCAATCTCAGAAATGAATAAATAACATTGGTTGTGATTTGACTATTTGTTGGTGCTGAGTTAACTGTTTTGCACCGTTTTAATGTAATAAGTGTGTAATAAGAGTTTGGAGCATGGGATGAGGTTACAGGATATTATTTTGATGCCACAGTGTAGCATATGAATAAAGCCACATGTACCATAGAGGCTTATGAATACAGTGGCAAAGGGAAGAAGAACGAGAACAAACTTAAAGTGGAAAGAGCACAAATATTGGAGCCAGACAGACCTGGGTTTGAATATCAGTTATATTATCCCCTAGTTGGGTCAACTGTGAACAAGTTACTAACCTGCTTGAGTGTCAAAATTTTGTTTATTAAAACAAGTAGTAAAAACTACATATCTTGAGGGGCTTTTACAAGATTAAGAAATACTTTATGAAATGGGAATAGTAGGTACTGGTGACTCCAAATGGAGGAATGGAGGGATACAAGGGCTGAAAAGCTTCCCGTTGGGCACTATGTTCACTATCTGAGTAACCAGATCAATAGAAGCCCAAACCTCAGCACCACACAATACACCTTTATCAAAAACCTGCATATGTGCCATTTTTTTAAAATGGAATTTTTTTAAAAAGAGATACTTTATTAAGTATATAAGCCTTACAGATGGTAAATGAATGCGTTATTATTAGGAGTCTTTTTTGATGTTTTTACCTCTTAAGATGCTCTACTCCCTCTTTTCTCATTTCCTAAATCAACTACATAAATAGCTGGCAAAGGATTGGGCTCTGCTCTTCTGAAGAATCCAAAATATCTTAATATCTTAGCCTGGTTGATGAGCCATCAAACAAACACACATCTTATGCTATTTATTTTTTCCCTCCAAGGAGATGAATGAGCAACTTCAACATATGACGGTACTTGGGGCACGGCAAGTAGTTTTAAAAAGATAAAGAACTTCTAACAAGCTGGGTAAATTGTACAATTGTTCAGCACTTGAATTCTCCTGTCAGGCTGTATAGACAAGAGGAATGATGATAAAAAGGTGTATTATAGGTACACAGTTGCATGCAAGTAGGTAATTATTATCTACTGGCCACAAGACTGAAATTCAATGGTAAATACAAGTCAGGTAATTTTAAGTCATTTGCTCTAATAAATAAAATGAGGTAGCTAAAAAGGCTGGGTATTGTTTCCCTTGGAAAACCTGCAAGAGAGGAAACACTTTACCATGAAGTCCACACGCAGAATATCCTCTTCCTCTGCAGAGTTAAGAAATGGAGGGAATCTCTGGATAAACAATATATTTGGTGGCACTATTAAAATAATAAAAGGCAAATAACTTGATTTTAAAATGAGCAGAGGACCTGAACAGATGCACTTCTCCCAAGAAGACATAAAAATGGGCAACAGATACATGAAAAGGTGATCAACATCACTAATCACCAGCTAAATACAAATTAAAACTACTCTGAAATGTTACCTCACACCCATTTGAATGACTATTACATACAAGATTAAAGATAACAAATGTTGGCAAGGGAGTGGAGAAAAGGGAATATTAGTATATTGTTGGTAGGAATGTAGACTAGTACAGAATTATGGAAAATAGTATGCAGTTACTTGAAGAAATTAAAATAGAACTACTAAATGACTCAGCAGTCCTACTTCTGGATTTATATCCAAAGGATATAAAAATCGTTATTTTGTAAAGGTACCTGCACTCCCATGCTCACAGCGGCATTTTCACAATAGCCAAGATATGAAAACAACCTAAGTGCCCATCAATAGATGAATGAATAAATAAAATATGTATTTAGGTATTTTACACATATATTTTATATAATGAAATATTATTCAGCCTTAAAAAAAGCAGATCTTGCCATTTGCCACAACATGAATGGACCTAGAAGACATTAAGTGAAATAGGCTAGACACAGAAAGAAATATATTGCATGATCTCACTTATATGTGGAATGTGTTTTAAAGAAGATCAAACACAGCGATAGAACATAAAACAGTGGTTTATGAAGTGGGCGTGGGCATGAAATGGGGAGATGTAGGTCGAAGGATACAAAGGAACAGATATGTAGGATGAACAGGTCTAGAGATCTAATACACAACTTGAGAACTATGGTTAAAAAATTGTATTACATTCGAAATTTTTCTTAGATAAGTAGAGTTTAGCTGCTCTTGTCACCAAAAAAACTGTGTGAGATGATAGATTTGTTAATCTGCTTCATTTTGCAATCTATATGTATTCTATAACATCATGTTGTAAACCTCAACTATACACAATAAAATTCACTTTAAATAAGAGAGGGAGACAAAATGAACTTTTCAAACCATAGGGAAGACTTTGAGCAGAGTGGCTCACATGTCCCCTTCTTGCATGGCTTCTCCAAACCTACAACTCGTCCGCACCATGTGAGCTGTCAAGTGGTCTTTTCTGTAGTTGCCCAGTCAAGACTAATCAATCAGTATTTACTGACTGCTCTTGACTGAACTATATCTCATAGAAATACTAAAAAAGCAAAATCCAGGTGTCCAGAATGAAGTCTTACTAAAAAAGATCCCTGTGAGTGACTCAAACAGGTGGGCCATCTCTTTCTTCACCCAAATACTAACACTTACTGTCTTATGCCAAGTAATAGAAAAACGATGCTTCTGCCCATTGCCAGGGAAGCGAAACATCAGGAATTCAATTAGATAAAGTATAGATATTATAATTTGATTTTTAGGTAAAGGAAGGAACTAACATGGCATTAAAACAACAGGTATGAGATGCTGCAATTATCCTTTCCAGATGCAATTATCTAGAGAATTTAGACCAAAACAAATGTAGAATAAAAACAAAAACAATTGCTTACATTGTGTATATTATAAGAAAAAAATTAATGGAATGAATCTCTGAGGCTAAATTATGTGGCATACATGTTGAACTGGTTTGAGAACAAAAGTATTTCTTATACACTCACAGTGTATCAGTCAGGGAACAGAATACCGGATACTAAATACTACATGTTCTCACTTGTAAGTGGAAGCTAAATTATGAGAACACATGGACACAGAGGGGAACATACACAGGGGCCTTTCAGAGGAGGGAGAGGATCAGAAAAAATAACTAATGAGTACTAGTCTTAATACCTAGGTGATGAAATAATCTGTACCACAAACCCCCATGACACAAGTTTACTTGTGTAACAAACCTGCAATTGTACCCCTAAACTTAAAATAAAAGTTAAAAAATGAGAATGAAATAATACTAGTCCTTGTCCTTGAGGAGCTTAACATTTATAAGGGGTTATAGACTATGAATTTTAGAATAATATGTTAAAATTTGTGATAGAGTTCACTGTAAGATGCTAAGAAAGTAGAAAGGGAAAGCACCTGACCCACACTTTGAGGGAAAATGTTGTTAGAGAAACCCTCAGGAGGAATAAATTGAGATGGAAATATTTAAAGGAAGACTTTGGTAAATAGCGTCCCAGAAGATGAGAAAAGCTGAAGGAAATGCACGGAGGAGTGATCCGGTATGACGCCTGTAGGTAATTTCATACTGATATCCTGGTGAAATAAGAGCTAGGGGAAAACAGTAAGAAATAGTTTAATGAGGGAGTTGGGGCCAAGTTTTAAAGGGTCCTGTACGGCAAAACATGAAACAGTGAAATAATGAGCAGGGAAAATATTTTGATAACCCAACTCTGCAGTTAAACATAGGAGAAAAATATTTCAGCATGGACAACTCCAGATCTGTTAGCACCTGCCACAGAGGTTTTAGAAACTCTGGAATTTTGTATTAGGTCTTCTGGAATAAAGGAGCCAAGACCTCTACAGAGTGGTGAGTCAAACATACTTGGAGAAATAGCAGGAGTATTGGGGATGGGGCAGGGGTGGCACAGAGAACAGGTGATCCCAGAAAAAAACATTGGCCAATAACTTTTCTGGTTACAATCCTTACAATACATTTTTCCGACATTGGCTTCTATCCTCCTGTTCTTGCTACTTTTGGTTTTAAAAGCTGTTAAGGCTGCAATAGAGTGGTGTCAGTGAATTTAGAGGGTGTATCTTTAAGGGAGTGGAATAACTGGACAAAAGGTAGAGCAAAAGTTTAAATATCCAAAAAAAAGTGTGAGTAGATTGCGTGCATATAATCTTCTTTCCAATCTCCCTCTGAGGATCAAGAAAGAGTGAATTTTAAGAACTGATTGGACTCTTAAGATAGTCTCTGTGGACAGGGAATTTATTCATTTATTTTACCTTTAATGTGTAGGTTTTAGGCATTTGTTCATTCTTTTCTGCATTGTTCTATTCATTCATATGATTATTTAATTTACTCATCCATACCTTCATCTATCCACTCAGTAGAACTTCCTTACTTTAGAAGATAACTTTCAAGTCTGTATACAGCTTAAATAACCCAAGAAAATTCTAGGTATTACCAAGATACTAAAGTAGTAGAGGGGTTATTAGGACACTTATTACTTTCCATGATCTAGGCATTGATGATAATTTCCTTAATGATAGCTACAATTTCCTTAATGTGAAGAATAAGCATATGACAATGTTACTATTTTAAACACCATTCTTCTAATGAGGAAACTGAAGCAGAGAGTTTAGCTATTGATAATTTGCCTAAGGTTGCAGAGTTCTTAATAGGCAGGGCTGGGATTTGCCCCTGCTAGGTGAGTTAACCTCCAACTCACCAACTGAGCTAATCATGGATTTCCTCTCTTTGTACTAGAATATAATTTTAAAATTATGGGTTTTTTTTCTGTTCACCTGTTTGTGTGTTTGTTTGCTAAGTTACTCAACTACACTTCTGCCTTTTATTCTCATCACTGAGTGTTTGGGGTTAGGTCTAGTGAGAAAAAACAGGAACAATGTTAGATATATCAAGCAGAGGGAATTTAATACAGGGGATTAGTAACACATGTGTTGGAAGAGCTCTGATGCTAAACAGAAGGAGCCAATCCAGAGATGAGCTGCAGCTGGAAGCCCTGAGAAGCATAACAAGGAGGTAGTGTTATCAAAGCAGAGGAACCAGACTCATGGCCAAGGCTGAAGCAGGGTGGGAGCTTGAGTCACAGGGAAAGCACAGCCATTATTAAGAACATTGCTCAAGGCAGAGGGACAATAATTTCTAGCCTCCCTCTACTTTTCAATCTTCTGCTAATTTCTCCCTTTATTTCAACCTTCCTAGGAGCCAGAAGGAAAAGGGTTCTTGGAAAATGGAAAAGCTGGTTTTACAAATAGCTCATAGGCCAGTTTGCCCCAGAAGCTCATTCTCTATTCAATTGATCTGCAATTCCATTTTCTATTCTTAGACTGATTTGTAATTAAACCGCAGATATTGTCCACAACTCGTAAAAAAAAAAAAGCATCTATTTTATGAGATCTGATTCGCGACAAACACAGAGATGCATACTCTCGAAAGAGATAGAATCATCTGTCCCTTGGATAACAGCCAGTAGCATGTAACATTGATGTAAGTTAAAAAGAGCATAGGGAAATGGTACTTGCTAAAGTCTGAATGTTTCTGTCTCCATAAAATTCATGTGTTGAAGCCCTAACCCCCGAGGTGATGGGATTAGTAGATGGGGCCTTTTGAGAGGTCATTAGGCCAAGAGAGTAGAGCCCTCATAAAGTGGATAATGTCCTATAGTCCTTTTAAAACAGGCTCAAGGGAGCTTGTTTGTCCCTTCCAGCAAACGAGAACACAGCAAGAAGGTTCCACCATGAACAAGGTTCCACCCATGAACCAGGCCCTCACTGGACACTGAGTCAGCCAGTGCCCTGATTTTGGACTTCTCAGATTCTATTTCTGTGAGAAATAAATGTCTGTGTTTATAAGTCACCCAGTTTATGATATTTTGTTATAGAAGGTCTAATGGACAAAGACAGTACCTTTGTTAGAACTTAATGACCTAAGGAAATTAAATCTCACTTTTTTTAATATATGTATATTTTTATTATACTTTAAGTTCTATGTGCCATGTTGGTGTGCTGCACCCACAGTTATATACTGTGTTCATAAAGTCTTTATGTATTTTCCCTCAATAACTTCTAAAGTAGACTCCCCCAAAGCATCATTATTTATTGTAGAATTGATTTTTATCAATGAAAAAAATGACAATCCATGTAATATTTCAGTTAAGCATATATTTAATAAGAAAACTGTGGCACACTGTAAGAGTTAGAAGTATCTGTTATTGGATGATTGATGATTTACTTACATATTTAGACACAGGGTTTACTACCACTTCAACAAATTCTGCTGTATTTAAAAGATCCCAGAATGTCTAAGATAAGATTCCCATCAAGGGAACCCATCTTATCCCTGCAAAAAAAAATAGCATTTGGCTACTTTTACACTTTTGATCATCATCATCACCTTTGGTGTTGTCACGAATTGTCTCAATTCAAAAAATATGCATAAAGTAGACTTCCTACCCAATTTCCTCATTAGCATTACATTACCCTCGACCATGACCTGATGTTGTCCTGTCTCATTTTACTTTCAGGACCTTTCAATTCTAGTTGTGTTCATCTAAACTGTTATAGAGCACCCTGTGTTTAATGGCTCTGAGTTCACTAGGGTCTTCTCCAGTGCAGCTGATCACAAGCTTCTCTGAAGGATATCACACTTACTTAAGAATATAGGCTATCTCTGAAGACAACTTTGAGCTCAAGCCTTAGCAGTAATTTGTTCCAGTAAATCCTTCTGACATCTTTAGCATGACATCTTTTTCCCTTTCAGTCAAAATTTGCTGAGCAGTTGCTGCATCTCTACATTTCCTTTTGCCTGTCTAAAAAGCTTAAGGACATTTGACATAATTGAATAATGGAATGACAAGAAGCTTACATGGCAAATTGGATGAATTTCTAAACTTTCTTTTCTCCCTTAGTTTCCTCAGCCTGATTTTCTTTCTGTAAAAACCCATAGTTTCTGTCATTGTAAAAGTCTTGCTTGAAAAAATTACCTTATATTAGTGAAACTATGCTGTAGGTATCTGTAATAGTTGGACATATCTCTTCTCTGCATAATTTTAGAAGCAATTGAGAGATAGCAAAGAAATTAAGAAAATAGAGGTTTTTAAAATTTATATTATTACAGATAGAGCTATGTAGAGAATGCGACTTGGGCATGCAGCAACAGTGGACTTCATAAAATAGACCCCCAGAATTAAATAGATTTGTCCACCTAGCATTGGACAATAGCAGGTCTCCTCATACAGAAGCAGTGCCTGCCACTGTGAAATGTAACACATAGACGAGCAGGGTAAGATGCGCATTCTCTGTGGGAAGACCAATGTCAAAATTCAAGGAAGAAAGAAGGAGCTGAGTTCTGCCATCACCCAGCTCTTTTGCTGTATTGTCTAATGATATAAGTAATTTATTCTTTCTTGGGAGGTAGCAGGTAAGTGGGAAGAAAGAAGTCAGGTTCCTCCACCAAAAAATAAAAAGGAAAAATAAAAATAACATGCCTGTGGTCCTAGCTACCCAGGAGACTGAAGTGGGAGCATCCCGTGAGCCCAGGAGTTCAAGGGTACAGTGAGTATGATCGTACCACTGTGCTCCAGTCTAAGTGACAGAGCCAGGCCTGGGAAAAAAAAAAAAAAAATGGAGTAGAGACACATGTTCTCTATCAGTCACCTCCTGTTCAATCCACAACTTAATCTTTCCTGTTGTCCTCCCTTTCTTTCCTTTTGGTTTTACACTTATTTTTTCCCTAATTTTGTTTAATTCAGACAGCAAGTATTGATTGAATACCTGCTTTAAGCGGTTTCTACAGGGGTCTTATTTTCCAGTTCTTACTCCATTCTTAGCCATCCTCTAGGCCTACCTGTGGCCTAAATGGGTACTGCTGAATTTATTGGAAGAAAACAATGAGCGTAAGTCTCCTACATATATATTTGCTGAGTTCTCTTTTGAGTATTATTTTTAAATACTTGGTTTAATAATTTAACCCATATTTATCGGGAACTGTAGTAATATGTGATATTCTTCTAAGTGCTAAGGATAGCACAGTAAGCAAGACAAGTTCTTACCTCTAGATGGTTACATTTCAGTTAGGAAAACTGACAAAATAAACAAATAGATACATAATGTAATGTCAGCTATAAATAAGTGCATTCAGGAAAATAATACAGGGTAAAGAGAGATGAGAGAGGAGATGTATCTTTGGATGGGATGGTAAGGGATGATCTTTCTAAGGTGACCATCTTTAAGGAGAGGCCAGAGTGAAGTGAGGTAGTCAGTCATGCAAATGTATGAGGGAAGAACGTTTAAAGTAGATGCAGCAACGAGTACAAAAGGCTTAGATTCGAAAAAAGAAAAAGACCTAAATGAAGGGCATAAAACATTCCCCAAAAACATCTACCCCAAAACCTCAGATTACATTGTTTTTTTTTTTTTTTTGAAGAACACACAAAGTATTTATGAAAACAGACCATAGTCTGATATGTAAATCAAGTGACAACAAGTTTTGAAAAGAATAGATACATACGTGGTATATTATCCGAACACCATGTAATTAAGCTAAAAATCAACTTATAAAACTAGTCCTATGTGTTGATAAATTAAGAAATCTTTCTAGGCTGGGCACAGTGGCTCATGCCTGTAATCCCAGCACTTTGGGAGGCCAAGGTGGGCAGATGACAAGGTCCAGAGATTAAGACCATCCTGGCCAACTTGGTGAAACTCTATCTCTACTAAAAATACACAAATTAGCTGGACATGGTGGCATGTGCCTGTAATCCCAACTACTCAGGGGGCTGAGGCAGGAGAATCACTTGAACCTCGAAGGCGGAGATTGCAGTGAGCTGAGATTGTGCCACTGCACTCCAGCCTGGCAAAAAGGCAAGACTCTGTCTCAAAAGAAAAAAGAAAAAGAAAAAGAAATATTTCTAAATAGCACATAGGTTAAATATTATTTTAAAAATTTGAACTTAAAGAAAAAACTGCATCTTAAGATTTGTGGGATGTAGCAATTATAGTAGAGGAAAAATTGTAACCACACTTTTATACATTAAAAGGAAAATTACTAAATTTAACAAGTGATATGGATTGGCTGTGTCTCCATCTCACCTTGAATCGTAATACTCCCCATGTGTCAAGGGTGGAGCAAGGTGGAGATAGTTGAATCACAGGGGTGGTTTCCCCATACTGTTCTCATGGTAGTGAATAAGTCTTCTGAGATCTGATGGTTTTATAAATGGGAGTGCCCTTGCACAAGCTTTCTCTTGCCTGCTGCCATGTAAAACATGCCTTTGTTCCTCCTGCAGTTTCCACCATGATTGTGAGGCCTCTCCAGACATGAGAAACTGAGTCCATTAAACCTCTTTTTCTTTATAAATTACCCAGTCTTGGGTGTGTCTTTATTGGCAGCATGAAAACAAATTAATACAGTAAATTGGTACCGGGTAGTGGAGTGCTGCTGGTAAAGATACCTGAAAATGTGGAAGCAAATTTGGAACTAGGTAAAAGGCAGACATTGGAACAGTTTGGAGGGATCGGAAGAAGACAGAAAACTGTGGAAAATGTGGAAGTACCTAGAAACTTGGAGGGCTCAGAAGACAGGAAGATGTGAAAAAGTTTGGAACTTCCTGGAGACTTGAATGGCTTTAAACAAAATGCTGATAGTGATATGAACAATAAAATCCAGGCTGAGGTGGTCTCAGGTGGAGATGAGGAACTTGCTGGAAACTGGAGTAAAGGTCACTCTTGCTGTGCAAAGAGGCTGGTGGCATTTTGCCCCTGCTCTAGAGATCTGTGGAACTTTGAACTTGAGGGAGATGATTTGGGGTATCTGGTGGAAGAAATTTCTAAGTGGCAAAGCATTCAAGAGATGACAGTGTAAAAGTTTGAAAAATTTGCAGCCTGACAGTGCAGTAGAAAAGAAAACCCATTTTCTAGGGAAGAATTCGAGCCACCTACAGAAATTGGCATAAGTAATGAGGAGCCAAATACTAATCACCAAGACAATGGGGAAAAAGTTTCCAGGGCATGTCAGAGACCTTCCTAGCAGCTGCTCCCATCATAGGCCTGGAGGTCTAGAGGGGAAAAATGGGTTCCTGGGCTGGATCCAGGTCCCCCCTGCTGTGTGCAACCTTTGGATTTGGTGCCCTGCATCCCAGTTGCTCCAGCCATGGCTAAAATGGACCAAAGTACAGCTCAGGTCGCTGCTTCAGAAAGTACAAGCCTCAAGCCTTGGACGTTTACATGTTTACATGTTTACATGTGGTGCTGGGACTGCAGGTGAACAGAGGTCAAGAATTGAGGTTTGAGAACCTCCATCTAGATTTCAGAGGATGTCTGAAAATTCCTGGATGTCCTGGCAAAAGTCTGCTGCAGGGGCAGAGCCCTCATGGAGAACTTCTGCTAGGGTGGTACAGAAGGGAAATGTGGGGTCAGAGTCCCCACACAGAGTCCCTATTAGGGAACTGCCTGGTGGAGTTGTGAGAAAAGGGCCACCATCCTCCAGACTCCAGAATGTCAGGTCCACCAACAGCTTGCACCATGTGCCTGGAAAATCTGCAAACACTTGACACCAGCCTGGGAAAGCAGCCAGGAGTGGGGTTGTATCCTGCAAAGCCACAAGGGCAGAGCTACCCAAGACCATAGGAACCCACCTTTAGCATCAGCATGACCTGGATGTGAGAGTTGGAGTCAAAGGAGATCATTTTGGAACTTTAAAGTTTAATGACTGCCCTATTGAATTTCAGAATTGCATGGGGCCTGTAGCCCCTTCATTTTGGTAAATTTCTCCCATTTGGAATGGGTATATTTATCCAATACCTGTACCCCCATTGTATCTAGGAACTAACTAACTTGCTTTTGATTTTAAAGGCTCATAAGGAGAAGGGATTTGCCTGGTCTCAGAAAAGACTTTCAACTGTGGACTTTTGAGTTAATGCTGAAAAGAATTAAGACTCTGGGGGACTGCTGAGAAGGCATGATTGGTATTGAAATGGGGGGACATGAGATTTGGGAGCCGTCAAGGGCAGAATGATATGGTTTGGCTGTGTCCCCACCCAAATCTCAACTTGAATTGCAATAATCCCTGTGTGTCAAGGGAGGGGCCAGATGGAGATAATTGAATCATGGGGGCAGTTCCCCCATATTGTTCTTGTGGTAGTGAACATCATGAGATCTGATGGTTTTATAAAGGGAATTCCCTTGCATAGCTTTCTCTTGTCTGCTGCCACGTAAGACATGCCTTTGTTCCTCCTTCATTTTCTGCCATGATTGTAAGGCCTCCTCAGCCATGTGAAACTGTAAATCCATCAAACCACTTTTTCTTTATAAATTACCCAGTTTTGGGTATGCCTTTATTGGCAGCATGAAAACAGACTAATACAACAAGACCCCATCTCAAGAAGTTAGAAAGAAACAGTATCAAAGCAAGCCTGTGAAAATTAGAAGGAAGGAAATAATACAAATATTGAAAACGAGCAAACAAAATAAAACAAACATTTAATTGAAAGGATCAGTGCAGTGAACAGCTATTTTCAAAGGCTAATGAAATAGTTAAATCTCTAATTAGATTTACTACCGTCGGGACAAGGAAGAGTTGAGAAGGCATATGTAGTTGTCATCAGAAAAGAAAAATAAATAACATCAGAAAAAAATGCTACAGTAAAAAAAAGTCTATTACAAAGTCCTATAAACCATTAAATTAAACATTTAGATAAAATGAGCCTACATTAAAAATATTATCTAAGTATTTTATATTTTATTAAAATGTAGAATTCATGTTAATATTATTTTAAAAACTAAAACTAACTATAGGCCTACTTGGTTTCATTAGGAAACTCTCCCAAGCATTCAAGAGAGAAATAATTTTAATCATATATAAATTCTTTTCAAAAAATCCCAGAAAATGTGTGAGACTAGTATAATGACATTGAAACCCAACAATGACATTACAAAAATTTAAAGGGCCATGCTCACTCGTAACCAATTGTAAACATAACTTCAGCCTACTGAATCCAGAAATATGTAAAAATCATAGTACATCATATCTAAGATTAATTACTCAAGAGTGAAACACATTTAACTGCAACAGATTTATATAAATAATTATATTTACAGATTAAAGGAGGAAAACTTAGATACAGAAAGAGCATTTGATAAATCCAGCATCCGTTTGTAATTAAAAACCCTCAATAAAAATAGGCATAGTAGTGACTTAGCTCAAAGTAATAAAAGCCATCTACTTAAAAACCACAGCCAACATTATATTGAATGGGGAAAAGTTGAAAGCCTTCTCCCTGATAACTGGAACAAGCAAGGATGCCCACTTTCACCACTTCTGTTCAACATAGTACTGGAAGACCTGGCCAGAGCAATCAGACAAGAGAAAGAAAGAAAGGGCATCCAAACTGGAAAAGAGGAAGTCAAACTGTCACTATTCACTGATGATATGATTGTATACCTAGAAAACCCTAAAGACTCATCCATATAGCTCCTAGATCTGAAAAATGAATTCAGTAAAATCTCAGGGTACAAAATCAAGGTACAAAAATCAGTATCACTGCTATACACCAACAATGACCAAGCTGCAAAAAAATCAAGAACTCAATCCCTTTTACAACAGCTGCCCAAAAAAAAAAAAAAAAGAAAAGAAAAAACTTAGGAATGTACTTAACCGAAAATGTGAAAGATCTCTACAAGAAAAACTACAAAACACTGTTAAAATAAACCATAGATGACACAAACAAATGGAAACACATCCCATGCTCCTGGATGGGAAGAATCAATATTGTGAAAATGATGACACTACCAAAAGCAATCTACATTTTCAATGCAGTTCCCATCAAAATACCACCATTATTCTTCATAGAACCAGAAAAAGCAATCCTAAAATTCATATGGAATCGAAAAAGAGCCCACATTCCCAAAGAAATACTAAAGCAAAAAGAACAAATCTGGAAGCATCACATTACATGATTTAGTATTATACTACAAGGCTGTAGTTACCAAAACAGCATGGCACTGGTATAAAAATAGGCATGTAGACCAAGGGAACAGAATAGAGAACCCAGACCTAAAACCAAATACTTACAGCCAACTGATCTTGGACACAGGACACAAAAGCATAAACTGGGGAAAGGACACATTATTCAATAAATGGTGCTGGGATAACTGGCAAGTTAGATATAGAAGAATGAAACTGAATCCTCACATCTCACCCTATAAAAAATCAACTCAAGATGGATAAAAGACTTAAAGCTAAGACCTGGGACCATAAAAATCCTAGAAGATAACATCTGAAAAACTCTTCTAGACATTGACTGAAACAAAGAATTCATGGCTAAGACCCCCAAAGCAAATGCAACAAAAACAAAAATTAAAAAATGAGACCTAACTAAACTAAAAAGCTTTTGCACAGCAAAAGAAATAACAGAATAAACAGACAACTCACAGAATAGGAGAAAATATTTGCAAACTATGCATCAAACAAAGGGCTAATATCCAGAATCTACAAGGAATGCAAATAAATCAGCAAGATAAAAACAAATAATCCCATCAAAAAGTGGACTAAGGACATGAATAGACAATTCTCAAAAGAAGATATACAAATGGCCAACATATGAAAAAAATGCTCAATATCACTAATTATCAGGGAGATAATTAAAACCACAATGAGATTACTACCTTACTCCTGCAAGAATGACCATAATTAAAATATCAAAAATCAACAGATGTGGGTGTGGATGTGGCGAGAAGGGAGTACTTTCACATTGCCATCACTGGTGGGAATATAAATTAGTACAACTACTATGGAAAATAGCATGGAGATTCCTTAAATAACTAAAAGTAGAAATACCATTCAATCCAGCAATCCCATCACAGGGTATCTACCCAAAGGAAAAGAAGCCACTATATGAAAAAGACACATGCACGGACATGTTGATAGCAGCACAATGCGCCAATAGCAAAGATATGAAACCAACCTAAGTGCACATCAGCCAATAAGCAGATAAATAAACTGTGGTATATTATAAACCGTGGACTACTACTCAGCCAGAAAAAGAAACAAAATAATGTTTTTGCAGCAACTTGGATGGAGTTGGAGGCCATTATTCTATGTGAAGTAACTCAGGAATGGAAAACCAAATATCACAGGTTCTCATTCACAAGTGGGAGCTAAGCTATGAGGATGCAAAGGCATAAGAATGATATAATGGACTTGCGGGACGTGGAGGAGAAGGTTGGCAGAGGGGTGAGGAATAAAAAGCTACATATTGGGTACAGTGTATACTGCTTGGGTGAGGGCTGCACCAAAATCTCAGAAATCACCACAAAAGAACTTATCTATATAACTATAAACCACCTGTACCTCAAAAACTGTTGAAATAAAAATAAAAAATAAAGAAAATAAAAAATAAAAATAAAGGAGAAAAACTGTCTTAATAGGGGCACAAAACTTGCTTGAAAATGCAAAAGATTACTTCATATTAAAAGAAAGTATGAAACTAAGAATAAAAGAGAATTTCACTAATCTGATAAAGATTTTTGGTAAAAGTACAGCAGACATAATATTAAAAGGTGAAACACTGAAATTTGTTTCCCTTTGAGACCAGGAATATGGCAATGAGATCTACCATTATCACTTCTATTTAGTTCTATATCTAAAGTCTTAGCCTCAAACTAGGGAGAAAATAATATTAAAGAATTAGAAAAAAATATAAATTATCATAATTTTTTTGATATGATTGTGTTCATAGAAAATCCAAAAGGATCTGAAGATAAACTGTTAGAAGATATAAATCATTAAAATGATATTAAAGTATAAGAAATAGAAAAAAATACACAAAATTATTATCAGGCTAGGCATCGTGGCCCATACCTATAATCCCAGCACTTTGGGAGACCGAGGTGGATGGATCCCTTGATGCCAGGAATTCGATACCAGACTGGTCAACATGGTGAAACTCCATGTCTACTAAAAATACAAAAATTATCCAGGCATGGTGGTACACTTCTGTAATCCCAGCTACTTGGGAGGCTGAGGTAGGAGAATCGCTTGAACCTGGGAGGTGGAGGTTGCAGTGAGCTGAGATCACACCACTGCATTCCAGCCTGGGTGACAGAGTGAGACTCTGTCTCGAAGAAATAAAAATAAATTAAAAAATTATAATTTTAGTTGATATGATTGTGGTCATGGAAAATCCTAAAGAATCTATAAATTATTTAAAGAGATAAATCATTAAATAACTTTTTTTTTTTTGGAAATAATGTCACCCAGGCTGAAATGCAGTGGCCTAATCATGGCTCACTGAAGCCTCGAGTAATCCTCCCACCTAAGCCTCCCTGTAGCTGGGACTGCAGATGCACACCACTGTAACCGGTGATTTTTTTGTAGAGAAGGAGTTTTGCTATGATACCCAGACTGGTCTTGAACTCCTGGCTCAAGTAATTTGCCCACTTCAGTCTTCCAAAGCACTGAGATGATAGGTGTGAGCCACCATGCCCAGCCAAGTTGTTATAAATTATTACAATATTAGTGAAATTATTAGTGAAGTTATTCAGTTTCTGAATATTAAATCAAAATAAAAAATACATTTTAATCCTACTCTCCAACCACAAATACATAATAAATAAAAACAACTTACTGCACCATCAAAACTCATGAATTAGCTAGTAATAAGGCCAACAAAAGTTGTGAAAATTTTCCAGGGGTAATAATACAATTTTACTGAAAAAACAGACTCAAAGTTAGAGATATGCTATGTTCACAGATATAAAGAGCCAATATTTTAATGTCATTGTTTTTGGCCAAATTAGTATAAGAGGTGTATGTTATTCTATTTAGACTCTGCAAATATTTTAGTATATTGGCAAGATAATTCTAATTTTTTGGGGTATTTATGATTCAAAAAATAATAATGAAGTATATGACTCAAGAATATAATAATAATAAATTTTAGCTAATGAAAATAATAAAGTGAGAGACTTGCTTTCTCAGATGCCATTATTTATTATAAAGCAATAGTGAAAAAGACAATGTGATATTGATAAATAAGCTAGTAGAAAATAGCAAGCCCAGAAATTGACGCACTTATATATGGATCCAAATTTTCACAAAGATGACATTACATAGAAATGGTAGAGACGAACTCTCAACATACAGTGTTGAAGAAATTGGAATTTGTATTAAAAAAATTGATCTACTACCTTACATCATACACAAAAGCAAATTCCAGATAGATCAAAAAGCAAATGTGACTATATGAGAATGTCTTAACATCTTAGGAGACAAGCTATAAAAACACCACCCATAGAAAAAGAAATGAATACACATGGCCATATTACATTTAAAACTTCCCTCCTTGTAAGACATGATAACCATGTGAAAAGACAAGTATGATTTGCAATACATATAATCAGCAAAAGGGCCTGTACTCAAAATTCATAGACATTTTATAATCCATTAAGAAAAGGAAACCCAAAAGAAAAAGTAACAGCGTTGAACAGGGATTTCACTTATGATGAAAGTCAATGACCTTTACACATATAAAAGGGGATTCAACCTCATTAGTAACCATAAAATTTCAGATTAAAGCCACATAAAGTGATAACTTTACCCCACCAGATTGGCAAAACTTTACAACCTGACAAATACCAAGAGAAGTTTGAAGTTATAGAAACAATCATACACTCCTGTTGGGAGTCTAAATTTTTATGACTTCATAAACATTCATTTGGCATTATCTTATGGTATTCACAATCTATGTATTCAATGATTAGACATTTTAGTATTAGATATTTATCATAGAGAAATGTGTGCTTATGTAGACCAAAGTATCTGTACAGGAATATTAATAGCAGCATTGCTGGAAATGCAATGATGGTCCATCAAGACTAGAGTGGATAAAAAAAAAATGTAATATGGTTTTACAAAGTGAAATTCTACACATCAACAAAAATGAATGAATGCAGCTGCACAACATAGTTAAGAACATAAATTTGAACAAAAGAAGACTTAAAATGAAACACACAGAATTATTCCATCTACATAAAGTTCAAAATATGCAAAACTAAAATTACTGTGTGTGTACTGAAATAAAATCATCTTTAAAATCAATATGCATATATACATGCATATATATAAAATCAATATGGATAAATTTAATATATATGTATATTTAAAAACAGGGTCTTACTCTGCTGCACAGGCTGGAGTGCAGTGCCTACTTTAACAGCTCACGGCAGCCTCGACTTTCCTGGGCTAAGGTGATTCCCCTACATTAGCCTCCCAAGTAGCTGGGACTCTGGGCACACACCACCATGGCCGGCTAATTTTCGTACTTTTTGTAGAGACAAGGTCTCCCTATGTTGCCCAGGCTGGTCTCGAACTCCTAGGCTCAAGTGATCCATCTGCCTCAGTCTCCCAAAGTGCTGAGATTACAGAAATTGGCCACCGTAACTGACCCTAATATGCTTATAAATTGAGGGAGGTGATTGTGTTCAGGAAGGGGACTCAGGTACATTAGGGTCTCTAGGATAATTGTGTCATTCTAATCTTGATTTGGTAGTGGTTATTAAAGATATTAATTCTATAATCAACTATACATTTTTATGCTATGATCTCAGTGTAAATTTTTATTGTAAATAAAGATTATATTTTATCCTCCCCCAAAATAAATGATGGCTTTGGAGTAATTTACATGTAAATTAAATGTATGCATTACTGTAGTAAAAAAAATAGTTACAATCTCATAAGGGACAAAACTGAAACCAAATACTTGGTTCTGATTGAGTATAATAAATACTATAAGATAGGTCTATTCATTGTTCTGTGAAGTCACACAGAGATGACCAATTATATCTTAACTCTCCCTGAGGCAGGAATCTAAGTATCAAATAGCCTTCTCTTTCTCACATTCCCTATATACCAAGTGCCTCTCTGACCCTTTCATGCAACAAGCTAGGAGAGCACCTAGTATCTAAATATTATTAGTTTTAGAATAAATATTGCAACTTCTTGACTTCTGAGACAAAAAAATTATAACTTGGACCAGTTATAAATCAGGAAATATTAAGAAGGACACACGGTCATATAAACTTAGGTTTTGTCTTTTTTTTTCCTGCTCCATACCTAACCAGGAATAGATTCCATGAACTGGAAATAGAAAAGCAATTGGATAAGAGGCAAGTGCTAGCTGGTCTGTCTATATTCCAAAGATAGCTTGTGAATCTTAGTAAAAAGAGTACTTGTGCCTCCCTGGTCATGTCTGGAACTCTGGCAGTCAGAAGCTTTTCCGATGTCTCTTGTGTCACGCTAATGTAAAAGCAATAGAGCAGAGATGGCTGCAAGGGCTGATAAAGACAGTGTGAATGTTTGCTCTGTTCTGGATCCACCTGCAGTCCCAAAGCAACACAAAATAGCAACCAATTCTTTCCTTGCCTGTGGAAGGGGGCACAGAAGTTAGCTGAAAGAGGAACCCTGCAGGCCAGAAAGAGAACCTGAAATAAAATATGGAACTTTAAAAGAAGTAACAAAGGTTGGCCCCTTCTGTGCCTCTGTATCTTCATCTTTTGTGCATTGCCTGCTTAAAGGGAGCACACTTGAAACAAAATAAGGGCAAATAAAAATCTCAAAAGATCCTAGCATAAAACAGAAATAGGTAAGATTGGAATAGACATCATCCTTCAACATTTGTGTTAGTTTCTCCAGAACTTACTAAACAATGCTGGGAGAAAAGGGGGAAGATTAGGCTTGGAGAGAGAGAATGACAGAATTTAAAATGTAAATTAAGAAAATAGAATTTTAGTGAATCTACTTGGAAGTTAATATTTGACATTTTCTATATCAGGTACAATGGAGGCTTAGAATTAGCAATTAAACTGACATTTAAAACAAAGAGGGTTATACTGCATACACTTGAGCTTGGGGCCATTGAATTTTTAACTTGCAATATGTCTACAATTTCCACCTCACTTTTCAGGATTTTGCAGTGGATCTCAATGGTTGCTCTGAAAGCAATGTTTTTTAAAGGCTGTGATGAAATATCTAACTGAGGTTTCCTATATAGAGCCAATGTTTACTTGAGCAATCTTAACTCAAAAAAGGTGTGCAAGATGGACTCTGTAATTTAACAATTTAGACAAAGTCTTTCATTTGGTTGATACATTTACAATATTTTGCAATTTTGGTTTCTCCCACTGCAAAGAAATTCCCTAGCACTTAACCATTTAAATGTTAGAGAAAGGTAATTAAGGAATAATTTTCCTGTGGTGATGTTTGTGGTCTTGTCAAATGAATCAGCTGCTAGCATGGCAGTAAAGGTTGCATCCAAACAGAGCATGGTTTACAATAATGGAAGCAGATGGTTTACCAAGTTAGGGCATGAGAACTGATTATTGATTTGCTATCCTTGTAACGACATCAGTGGAGAGTGATAATGGACTGTACCACTTGGAACAGAGTAAATAGCCATTTTTATATTACTTGCTTTCTTGCAAATTGGCTACTAGCAGTGAGAGTAAAATATATGGCTGTCTCATATCTCGAAGCACTAAACAAATTGCACTAGAGGAATGCTGTGAAGTATGGTAGAACATTTGCTGATATTTACAACTTGAGCTCAGGCTACAAACTCCACATTAAAAAGTTCTCAATTCTCTCTGTTTATTTTCCACAGTCATTTGGGTATTGCTTCCCTAATTTTTAGCTGCTGCAGTTATTTTAGAATAAGGCATAATTGTTTTTTACCTCACAACATTGAAGAATACTCTGGGGTTCTTATCAATTTGTCATTTCAGTGAAAAAATATAAGCTATTATCTGGGCTTGTATTTTTTGAAAAAGGAAAATTATCCATAGAAAAATAATAGAAGTATCAAGACACAAGAATGTTACTTTAAAATGGTTCTTGAATAAAGACAGTGCTGAGTATGGAGCAAAACTTCAATTTTCGCTTTGTCTTTCTTAATGATGATTTTCCTCCCACCCCTTCCTTTCATACAGCTGACATTCTGTCAGGAGAAGCTACCTAGATGTACTCATGTCTGAGTCACTCCTCCAACATTTTTCTTTCTTCCTCTGGGAGGTGCTCTGAGTCTGCATACATTTTGCCGTTGATTCTATTTGTAAACTGGATAATTCTGTGTGATCTGGACTACACAATCCACTTGTGCCAAGATAAACAGGTGTCTCCATGGCTGGCATCCACAACTGAAACTGCTAGGAAGGTTATTTTGGATTTTTGAAATATCTTAGCCTCTCACCAGGAGAGTGTATAGTTTACTCCCCAGTTGTGGTAGCTGTATGTTCAGAACAGAGTTCCTGAACACAGTCATACCAACCTGGAGGCCCACTGTGTCTTCACATAGATAATCCATGTTGTTGAAAAGTGTAAAGAGATGCCCTTCCTTTCTCCTTGATTCCCCTTGAATACCACTGGATAAATGATTAAAGGTAAAATATGAAGAGAAGAATCTCAAGGCTTTATGCAGGGATTTATGAAGGACAAATTTTCTTACTCTGGTTTACTGGTGGTGGCTTCCTGAATTCTTCCATGGAAAAAATATTCTGAAGATACATCTAGCTTCAGTGGGAAAGCAGTGCCATATTGAATAGTGATATCTGCATTGGCATAGAATATAGAATAGTACACATAACATGGTTCCCACTCATGACACAAGAATCTCTTGCATTTGTTTGAAGTATCATTGCTACTGGAGCATTTTCAAATGTTGTATATCATCTAATCAACATTTGAATATAAATCAGATGCTTTTTCTTTCTTTTTCTTTTTTTTTTTTTTTTTTGAACATTGGACCACAAGAAGGAGGCTTAAGACCTATTACCAAAGTGATATAGACATTGCTTAGTGGTTTAGAGATTGCTTATATTCCTTGCAACTCAATATATGCTAGTACAATCAGGCTTTTAATTTGTTCATAAACTTACTATGCATGTTTTGCTTACAGAGGGCCAAATCCCTCAGGCAAACTTGAAATTGAGAAATGCACTGCACATTCAGGTTTATTCTAATGTTTGGTTTCAACAAAGTCCTCTTTCTCTGTCTCGGGAGTCTTATTTTACAGCATTCATTTTTATTTGGAGATCAAGGGCTATTCCTCTGAAACTTTTTACTTTATTTTGAATTCCAAATAAAGCTTGTTTATGATGAAAAATGCTTTTAATTAATGTTTATTTTATTACTTTGCCCCATCATGCAAATATTATTGTGAATGTCTTCAGCCAGAAATAGTATTTAGCCATACTTGTACAATGAAACCAAAACTATTTCATAATAAATATATATCTGAATAGGTACACTGGTTTTATAAATGAATATGTTTCTTTTTATAGCTCAGTGGTTCTCAGATGGAGGTGATTTCATTCCTGAGGGACTATTTGCCAAAATCTGAAGACATTTTTGGTTTATACACTAGCACCCGGGGGACTGCTACTGGCCCTTCATGGGTAGAGGCCAAGAATGGTCTCTAAAAACACAGAACAACATTGACAACAAAGAATTATCCAACATTGAGAGACCTGCTGTAACTCTTGGTATAAAGACTCATCTTGTAAGTTATAGTGCTACACATTTTGACTGGTCTTCTGCTTAATAACCTAATTGAAGAGCACAATATTCTGAAAACAGCCGTATATCACTTATGAAATTTGTCATTATAAATTTAGGGTTTCAGTAATCAGTATAGTGAATATTTATTAAAATAGACTAAAATGTGACAAATAAACCCTTAAGAAATTTTCAGGATGAAATAATAGAATATGTTTTCTAATCACAGTGAAATGAAACTAGAAATTAATGAGAAAAAAAAGTTTCAAAGTTTAAAACTAAAACAAAAATACTTTTAAATTGCCCAAGAAATAACAAAATGGAAGAAAATAACAAAGAATTGTAAAATATTTTGAAAGAAACAATGATGAAATATGACATATCATTATGAATCTATACTGTTGGGATATCCCTGATGAATATCAACGCAAAAATCCTCAATAAAATACTGGCAAAACGAATCCAGCAGCACATCAAAAATCTTATCCACCATGATCAAGTGGGCTTCATCCCTGGGATGCAAGGCTGGTTCAACATATGCAAATCAATAAATGTAATCCAGTATATAAACAGAACCAAAGACAAAAACCAAATGGTTATCTCAATAGATGCAGAAGAGGCCTTCAACAAAATTCAACACCGCTTCATGCTAAAAACTCTCAATAAATTAGGTATTGATGGAACATATCTCAAAATAATAAGAGCTATTTATGATAAACCCACAGCCAATATCATACTGAATGGGCAAAACCTGGAAGCATTCCCTTTGAAAACTGGCACAAGACAGGGATGCCCTCTCTCACCACTCCTATTCAACATAGTGTTGGAAGTTCTGGCCAGAGCAATCAGGTAGGAGAAAGAAATAAAGGGTATTCAGCTACGAAAAGAGGAAGTCAAATTGTCCCTGTTTGCAGATGACATGATTGTATATTTAGTAAACCCCATCATCTCAGCCCAAAATCTCCTTAAGCTAGCAAGCAACTTCAGCAAAGTCTCAGGATACAAAATCAATGGGCAAAAATCTCAAGCATTGCTATACACAAATAATAGGCAAACAGAGAGCTAAATCATGAGTGAACTCCCATTCACAATTGCTTCAAAGAAAATAAAATACCTAGGAATTCAACTTACAAAGGATGTGAAGGACCTCTTCAAGGAGAATTACGAACCACTGATCAACAAAATAAAAGAGGACACAAACAAATGGAAGAACATTCCATGCTCATGGATAGGAAGAATCAGTGTCATGAAAATGGCCATACTGCCCAATGCCATCCCCATCAAGCTACCAATGAGTTTCTTCACAGAATTGGAAAAAACTACCTTAAAGCTCATATGGAACCAAAAAAGAGCCTGCATTGCCAACACAATCCTAAGCCAAAAGGACAAAGCTGGAGGCATCATGCTACCTGACTTCAAACTATACTATAAGGCTACAGTAACCAAAACAGCATGGTACTGGTATCAAAACAGAGATATAGACCAATGGAACAGAACAGAGCCCTCAGAAATAATACCACACATCTACAACCATCTGATCTTTGACAAACCTGACAGAAACAAGAAACGGGGAAAGAATTCCCTATTTAATAAATGGTGCTGGAAACTGCCTAGCCATATATAGAAAGGTGAAATTGGATCCCTTGCTTACACCTTATACAAAAATTAATTCAAGATGGATTAAAGACTTAAATGTCAGACCTAAAACCATAAAAACCCTAGAAGAAAACCTAGGCAATATCATTTAGGACACAGGCATGGGCAAGGCTTCATGTCTAAAATACCAAAAGCAACGGCAACAAAAGCCAAAATTGACAAGTGAGATCTAATTAAACTAAAGAGCTTCTGCACAGCCAAAGAAACTATCACCAAAGTGAACAGGCAGCCTACAGAATGTGAGAACATTTTTGCAATCTACCCATCTGACAAAGGGCTAATATCCAGAATCTACAGAGAACTTAAATTTATAAGAAAAAAAAAAATCAACCCCATTAAACAGTGGGCGAAGGATATGAACAAACACTTCTCAAAAGAACTCATTCATGCAGCCAACAGCACACGAAAAATGCTCATCATCACTGGCCATCAGAGAATTGCAAATCAAAACTACAATGAGATACCATTTCACACCAGTTAGAAAGGTGATCATTAAAAAGTCAGGAAACAACAAGTGCTGGAGAGGAAGCGGAGAAATAGGAACACTTTTACACTGTTGGTAGGACTGTAAACTAGTTCAACCATTGTGGAAGACACTGTGGTGATTCCTCAAGGATCTAGAACTAGAAATACCATTTGACCTAGCCATCCCATTACTGGCTATATACCCAAAGGATTATAAATCATGCTGCTATAAAGACACATGCACAAGTATGTTTATTGTGGCACTATTCACAATAGCAAAGACTTGGAACCAACCCAAACGTCCATCAATGAAAGACTGGATGAAGAAAATGTGGCACATATATACTATGGAATACTATGCAGCCATAAACAAGGATGAGTTCAGGTCATTTGTAGGGACATGGATGAAGCTGGAAACCATCATTCTGAACAAACTATCACAAGGACAGAAAACCAAACACTGCATGTTCTCTCTCATAGGTGGGAATTGAACAATGAGAACACTGGACACAGGGTGGGGAACACCATACACCAGGGCTTGTCGTGGGGTGGGAGGAGGGGGGGAGGGATAGCATTAGGAGATATACCCAATGTAAATGACAGGTCAATGGGTGCAGCACACTAACATGGCACACGTATACAAATGTAACAAACCTGCATGTTGTGCACATGTACCCTAGAACTTAAAGTATAATAAAAAATAAAAATTAAAAAACATTATTTATCTCAGTAAGTTAAAACATAGACAAAAATCTTAAAATATTACATACAAAATTCTAGAATATGTAAAAGGACTCATACATAATGACTAAAAGTGGTTTATTCCCAGAATGCAAGATTAGTGTAACATTTTAAAATAGCATAATTTACTATATTAATAGAAAAAGAAATGGGAAAAAGTATATTGTCATCTCTGTCTACTCTGAAGAAACTTTGAACATAAAATTAAATACCCATTCGTTAAAAAAAACCCAACTCTCAGGAAGCTTGGACTCAATGGGAAATTCTTTAATCTGATAAAAAATACGTATTTTTAAAACCTACAGCCAGGCCGGGGGCACAGTGGCTTACGCCTGTAATCGTAGCACTTGGGAAGGCCGAGGCAGGTGGATTGCCTGAACTCAGGAATTTGAGACCAGCCTGGGCAACACGGTTAAACCCCATCTCTACTAAAATAGACACACAAAAAATTAGCCAGGCATGGCAGCATGCGCTTGTAGTCCCAGCTACTCAGGAGGCTGAGGCGGGAGAATTACTAGAACCTGGGAGGTGGAGGTTGCAATGAACCGAGATAGTACCACTTCACTCCAGCCTGGGCAACAGAGTGAGGAGTGAGACTCTGTCTCTAAAAAATCCTACAGTTAATATCACAGTTAATGGAGAAATAGTATACACTTACCTCTTGAATTTGGGAATAAGTCGGTGGTGTCCATTCTTATAACTTAATCATTTCCAATGTACTGGAGTACACAGGGCAACATGTATTATTTGGTTTCTTTGATTTTTGGAGTGATGCTTTTTCTCTAAAGGTAGTTTTTAGTTATTATTCGGGCAGGCTCTGTGGAGTAAGTGAAAAAAATGACTTAGAAATGTGTCCTGTCTTTTCAAACTCAATGAGTTCTAAAAATTTCTAAAAATCATTTATAAATGAGTTGAATGTGAATGTTTTTCTTCTCCTTAGCATTAGTGAATTTTCGATCTGTCTACCCTAATACTGGGAATAAAAGGGTATATATGTATTGGCTTTAAAAATACTTATTCTAGATTTCTAATGCTTTATGAATATATTTCTGGAAAGTTATTTTATTTAAAGATTCCCAATATGTCTTTGTGTTATGTACCTGCTCAAAAAATAGAGAAACATTGAAGTATTAATTTGCAAATGTGTACAGAAGTAGCAAATGACCTCGGCAGTGGTGAGACATCAGGCTTGTCCCATCAGTTCCATTGATCCAACCATTGACCTAAAAATGCACAAACTAAAGAAAAAAGTCTCTTGGTCAAGAACCATTAAAAATTCCATTCCTCATGTTGGAATTTTTCCTTTATCTAATTTTTGTGAGACATGTAAGACACTTGGTATTAATAATAATATTGCCTTGCATGGGTGAAAACTAAGACCCTGAAAAATTAAGGAAATTGAGGAATCTCACAAGCAACTGGTACTTAATGAATACCATACAGCCTAGGCCTTTGGAATACAGACTTAGCACCTGAATTCTGTTTTAAGTACTTTGATTGATGACGGTCAGTTAACTTATCTGAGCCAATTGTCTTTTCCTCACCAGAAAGCTTTGTAGAGATGCTGATTATTTTTAGTCTAGTTACACTTTTTTCTAAAGACTCTCTTCCAAATATATGTATTTATATTATGTGATCATGACCACAGCTGAGATAACTGGATGACAACCAATTCCAAAAATGGATGTCTGAAGAAGGCGCTGGGGTACACCCGACCACAGTGGCACACCAAAGGAGGGAGGTGGGAAAGTGTTGCACCCTAGTGCAATAAGAGGATGCGTTATCTATAGATCATTTACAAATGACAATAAAATTGACTAAAAGTACTTCTTATTATCACAATATACCAGACATCCTAAACAAATTCAAAGTCAGTGATAAAATATTCCTTTCCTCCACAGAAAACTGTTTCCACCAAATCCCCCATTCCTACCTTTGGTACACCACTGCCCAATAGTCACGTACATATTTACACTTCTTGTAGGTATCTTTTGGATTGTGTGTATTAACAGTACATAGGCAACATATGAAGCATATTCAGAGATATTTATCATCACTACCCTTACTCTCTGATGCCAAACTCTATTTTTTTCTTTTCTTTTCCCCCCAAGACGGAGTCTTGCACTGTTGCTCAGGCTGGAGTGCAATGGCACTATCTCAGCTCACTGCAATCTCAGCCTCCCAGGTTCAAGCAATTCTCCTGCCTCAGCCTCCCAAGTGGTTGGGATTACATGTGCACACCACCACATCAGGCTAATTTTTGTATTTTTAGTAGAGACAGGGTTTCACTAAGTTGGCCAAGCTGGTCAGGCTGGTCTTGGACTCCTGACCTTGTGATCCACCAGCCTTGGCCTCCCAAAGTGCTGGGGTTGCAGGCGTGAGCAACCGCACCCAGCCCAAACTCTATTTCTTTTACCACTATTATAAGAATAAGCCTATATGCTTCAAGAGCTTTCTGGTTCCAGCTCTGCATTGCCATATTTTAACCAGTTTTCTTTTGTATGTTCCTTGTAACTAAGCAACCCTATATATACACTGTTGTGAAGCTTAAATGAGGCCCTTATAGAAAGGGCTTTGAATAATCCTTTTCTTGTGAGCCCTGAACACCTTGTAGCTATTGATTTAATGATGTTTTTTATGACAATAAATGTTTTTTGCCTTCAGGAAGCTTAGCAAAAGAGAAAAGGCATGGGTCGGGGGTTATGGATTCAATTTAGCTTAGCCATTGAATAGATCTGCTCTAGTCATAATCTGTGAATTTCATGTTTTTTTTTAAATCTATAGATGATGATAATAATCTATTCTCTGACTACTTTTCAGGATTTCTGTGAAGATCAAATAAAATCATATATCTGAAGGTTTTATTTTTAAAATAGTTAAGATATTTAGAAAACACAAGAAACTGTCTCCTAATCCCTAGGTTTGAGCTCTGTCGGTTATCCCACGCTGCTTTTGAGAGCAGTTTGGGTTTCTGTTTTCCACAGTTAAGTCTCTAACTGAAATAATCTCCAAAATACAGGGAGATTTTTAAAGGAGACACAAGAAAAATGTGTGCAAAACATAATCTACAAACAAAAATGAAGCTTTGTTATTATTATATCACTTCATGTTTAGTGGTTTCCTTTTGAAAACGTTGAAAAGGTAAGCTTGCTTTTACCTCCACCTACCCCCACCCTGTCTATGTCCACCCCTATTCTGATGAAAGCTTTGGGCTGGACTTACCTTTGCAAATCCTCTGAAAGCTTGCTGCTCTCTTGGTACTGTGCCTTAGCACCTTGTGCAGAGGGAGATTTCAGGGTGGTTATCTTTCGAGTTTCCCCAGTTCTTTAAAGAAGCTGTATTTCTAATCTGTGGCATGAAGACCTTTTGCTTATCTGGGTAGATTAAATCACAGGCCTCCTTATCAGTGCAGAGCTGAGAGAACGCTTGCAAATTGAATATAGACTTTACCTGTGAGCAGCATGGAACATCAGCTGAAACTAGTGCATCATTGCCAGTAACAGACATTGTTGATCCAGGTGTTTCGCCAACCACAGCTCACACCTGCATTCAATATGCAATTGTGCCTCCTCTAAATTAAGAATTTAGCAACATATCAGGTTGAAATAGCTAACAGAGGAAAATTACGTGTAGTGAAAGGTCTGTTGTGGTTAAAAAAAAATTGACAAAGAAAATATGTAAACTACTGAGTCATCTCACACATAGCCAAGGACTTTTATTCAGTCTGCCGGGGTTTTTTCCTTAAAAAGTTGTTGAGGTCTGAAGAAAAATAATACCCAAGACAAGTATCCACACTGTGTGCGATGTCTCTTTAGCAATTTGTACTCTCAAGCTTACCACACCATTCAGGGTAGGTAGCATGATGTTGTAAACAAAACAAAACAAAACTGTGAGATTCCTTGGTCAGTTGAACTTGAATTCCTGGCTCCACACATCTTTTCTGGGTAAACCTAGGGTAAACTAACTTAAGCTTTTCTTTTGGAAAACGTTGCCTATTTTTGAGTTTCTTTAAAGATAAAAAATATGTAAAATAACCAGCTTATATTCTGATAAAGAATAAGGGCCCTGTATATGTTTGTCTCCTCTCTTTTCTTTATTTCCTCTTAGGAAGCTGTATATGGAGATACCAATTTTTGTAAACCAGTAGTTGGCTTGTACTTTATAATGCCATAGGGACCTCTGAGAAATTTCTTAAGGACACTGTTGTACCTGATCCTCTGGCCCATCAAGACAAAGTCTATCTAGGTTTAGAACAGTTAGGGCTCTTATAGCTAATCCATGTGTGATGATATTGAATGTCGATCAAAGACAGAGCAGGTTGTGCTAATTATAATACATGCACCTATAAGCGTGCAAATTGGCTTTGATCAGAACTGAAATTCCCAGCAGCCCCTAGGCCTCCTGTAAGGAAATGTGTATTATCAGATTTTCTTCAAAGGTAAAGAAAAGTCAGGTGTTAAGTGCCTGAGTTAATTACAGAAAAATACCAGCTGAGGCTTAATCAAGTATTTTCTGATTAGCAGTCAGTACAACGGCTCTAATCTAATAAACTGATAATCAGGGGTAATGGGAGCTGTTAAATAGGAGGGAAGACCCTTCTGTGGTGTTAGGGCTACTCTGTGACCCGTCACTGCTCAGGCTTTCTTTGTCTGGATAACCTGGTTTCCATAGTGCTGGGAGAAAGCTCAGCATAAGTAGAAATGCCTTTCAAAAAGATATGAGTTGTTGGAGTGGGTCAGTCCATAACTCTGAAGCCTCTGAGGCTTGGGGAGGCTTAAAAGGACAGTAGTCAAGTCATGTGGGGTGAGATATCTAGACTCTTAGCTTTGGCAGTGAAGGACCACAGTGGACCTCTCTCATCTGCTGCACTGATTTGTCTTACATTGCACTCCTAGGGCAGTTAATACATTTCTATCATTCAGTATCTTCTGTACTCTACTTTGTGACGGTGGAACTTAGACCCTGCAAACCACATTTCTGCAGGAGAGATATTGAAAAGCTGAAGGAAGAATAGATTTGCTCCTGTCTATTTCCTACAGGGTTTCTTTCTGCTTTCTGTTCTTGTGGTCATCACCCCATCAAAGCTTCTTCACCTGCGCAGCAGCAGTTGTTTCTCATAGGAGCAACTGAAACCAGTTTGTGGTATTTCCAACACTGACAGAAATCACCTTAGCAATCCTTTTCAAAAACATCCATATCAGATATCTGGACGTCCATCCTCGGAGGTCATGGTTTCAGGCCCACAGAGCCCCTCTTGAAATCACTCTTCTACCAGCACCAGTGATGCAATAGAGCCTCCTCAGAGTTCTGAGTTTCAGCTCCAAGTGGTCCCTCTTCCAGGCTTTAAAAAGTGCAACCTTTGGCCTTCGTTCCCCAGTCCAATCAGGATCACTTCTTCCTATAATTATTGCCTTAAAATTCACTTTTTACATTAGTCATCTAGTTAATGTTATAACTGGTTAACAATTCTTTATAGTAAATCATTTTCATTAAAAGTGCTGGTGTGATTTCTATCTCCCCTCACAGCTATAGAAATTGGTACCAAAAAATAGATAATGCAAGACCAGACTTGCAGATTTGTTTGGGAATATTTTTGAATTTGAATGCAGAGCTGAGCTCTTTGCCAACGGAAAATGGGTGCTAGTAATGCATGACATGCAGTGGCATCACAATTAACAAAACTGTCACCTGAGCTAAATGGTGATGATATACTTAATATTTCTGTCTTCTGATGGGACTTTAAATAATGGAGTTCATGTTTTGAGTCTCTTGGAGAGAAAACCGAACTGCCTGTGGCTTTCCTTGGCTAGTAGGATAAAATAAAAACTTATTCCCATGGCCTTTACTTCTCCATAACATCTGGTCCCATTCCAAAGTCATCTACCGATGGGTAGATGTTTGTTTGCAAACTTCCAATCTTCCTCCCAAACCTCCTGGAAGAAAACTGACCCATCTAATGGCCTTTGTCATAACGGTCCCATCCAGTTGGAATGCTCTTTACCCAGATTTTGTATGGCTGGTTTCTGTCCATTATTCAGGATGTAGGTCAAATGCTGCCTTCGTAAAAAGTCATTCCCTGACCAAAAAATTACTATGTCTATCTGGGAAAGTTGGTCATTACTTTGACACTTGACTATTACTCAAATTAACTGAGGAAATAAATAGATAAACATTAATTCTATTTCCAGTGAGTTATATTCAAGGGAAGACACATTTGTATATCATTGTTTAAGTAGTCAAAACTCTACTACTTAGTTCCACATGTGTCCTTTAACTTTATTTTTTTGCAAATAGAAAATACTTCTTAAGGGAGAAAGGAAATTAATAGATAATCATTATAAGATGAGCCATGAGTATAAGATCATTACCAACTTAACAAATACCTACTGATTTTTGCTCTGGCCATTTTTCCAAAATGGAATTGTGCTCATCGGGAACGTTAATTGCATATAAAATGTACAGAAGTAGCATTGGTTATAACTATAAAAGAATTGTAGAATTTCAAAAGTAAATTGAAAAAGTATGCGTAATTAATAAACACATAAAATGTGTGGAAAATGAGACATTTGGATAGGCAAAGTTGAAATGGGCATTAAAATAATAAATGGTTAACAAAAACCACAGGGAACTAACTACTTCTCTTTGTTACAGGACAAATATGAAAAAATAGATAAACTTGTGGATGCCATTTTAATATTAATATAAGAAATTTATATTAATAATTTTTGGATAAGATAAGATAATCTATCTTCCTGGATAAGATAGAGGATGAAATTTTAAGTTAGAGTATCTCCTTGCTTCATAATTCTGGCAGCTTCTGACACCCTCTGGAAGCTCTCAGCATTCTCCAGAAGTACTTGGCAGCCTTAATAATGTTCATCACACACCAAATATCACAGTGGTTGAGAGCACTTGGAATCTTGCAATCGGCACAGCTGGGGAAAGCTGGGAGCAACAAAAGCAGGGAGAAACAAGGAAAGGTTGGCAATTAGAAATGGAAAACACAACTTTCTTGGCAGGTACTAGTCAGATGATACATGGTAAGAGATTCCCTCCTCATTCACTAAACTCAACTGCTCAGCCAGGCAACCTTCAATTCTGCCAAAAAAACAGAATGGAATTCAGGGTGAGAAATTTGTTCCTCAATTCTGGAAGACTTTTAGGACACAAGACTGTGGCTTGCTTTTCCCATGACTCCTTATATTCAACTAGGCATATCTCAGAGACATATTATATAAACACAGATGTTAAAACTTCCGGGAATACAATGTCATTTTGTTTACATTGAGAGTGTAGATTTTTTCAGCGATCCGTGTAAACATACTGACAGAACATAGAAAATGCTGGCATAACTGCTCCACCAACCACTCCCCACTACCATGTACATACACACTTGCTATGCTTTATAATTAAATTACCTAAAGCAACTCAGTGCTCTCCATCCATATTGGCTACTGTGCTTGAAAAGCTGATGATAAGCCAGTTATTTCATCACATTCATATGAAACAGATTTAAACCAAAGTCTTCATTCCAGTAGTCTGATTAAATTGGATTAGGATCAGATTTAAAAAATCACTTCTGAGAGAAAACTCCCCTGAGCAAAAGGAAACAGCAGATATATTAAGCGTTCATAAAATATAAAAGATTTATATCTCTACTAGGATTATTTCTCGCTTACAATATTCCATCCAATTAAAGATGGAAAATAGATTTTCTAGTAGAAACATTCATAGAATGGCACAAAGGAAAGGTAAGGATATAAAAGATTTTGAAGTAGACTGTCTTTGAGTCACATGTTTTCTCTTTGTTCTGCAATGCTGGTGTAGTTGAGCTTTCAAAGCAACTAGAGACTTGAAAATTTAGAGACACCTAAGTCATCCAAGTTTCTTTCTGAGGTCAAAGGATAGCTCTTAATCATATGAAAAGAAGAATATCAAATCAGATAGTTTAACTCATAATGCCCAAAATAGAACCTTCTATTTAGATTAATATGCCTTTAGCTCATTTATCAATTTGTTTGAATTATAATCAAGCAATAGCCCACCTTGTTCTCAAAGGACTTAAGTAAAATAATGCAAGCAGTTTAGTGGATGCAGGAACTTTCAAATAGAAAAATGAAATGCAACAAGGGAATGAAAGATGAAAAATTACAGTGGGATCAAAAATGAATTTAATACAGTAATAGTTTACTCTTCACTTGCATTGGATGGATAGCAAAGTTGGCTCCAAGCTTTCTAGCAAGCAGTAGTCATAAAGAAACATTATTATTCACATGGCTCACAGTGGCCAAAATAGAATGTGAACCAGTTAGGCCAGAAAAGCAACTTTTACCTGATATCAAAAGAGGACATAATTTCTCCCATGGGGTTTTAATTTTTTTATTAATTTTTTTTAGGTTTGGAGGTACATGTGAAGGTTTGTTACATAAACACTGGCATGGGGATTTGTTGTACATATTATTACCTCATCCAGGTATTAAACTCTGTACCCAACAGTTATCTTTCCAGAAAAAAAAAGGAATGTCTATTCTAATCACAGGATAAGTTTCAAAGGATTGTTTCACATAATGCTTCTCAGTGTAGGCTATCAGCTCTCATGCTAGTTATAAACACATTAAAACACATAGCTTTAATCCAAGAGAAATTGGGGTTGAATGATCTGGTGCAGCAAAAGAATGAGACTGTGAGGATTCCTCTCAGACCGGAGGTAGATGATACCTGATTTAGACCAGTGGTTACTGCTCTGAATGAACATTAGAAAGATTTGAGGTGTTTTTAAAAATACTGATGAGCACACACAGGATCCCAGACAAGTTAAATCATAACCTCTATGGCGAATCCCACAAAAAAAGGTGTTTTTAAAAGCTTTTCAGATGAGTTTAATGTGTTTCTATCAATGATTGAAGAAAATGGATGAACTGCATAGTATTTTATCAACACATCATAAATTGTGCTTTTGTCACATTTTGGAAACTGAGCCGTAGTAGGTCTGAAACGTACTTACGAAAAACATTGGAAGATAAATAAGTGGGAGATTGTATTGCAAGATAAATGAAAAGCCATGTGCTATGGCAATTAATACTGCTGAGGGTACGATTAATATTCTCATCTAAAACTGATGATCATGGCAAGGATATGCCTGCCCAGACAGACGTAGATCTTTTGTACAGAAGAAGCATCTACGGACAAAACTAAATTTTCGCTTTGGTAATGAATAGTAGTAAAACCTAATGGATGCTGCTGATTTCCCTCATGTTGGAAAAGCACTTTTATGTCCAAATCCAACACTCTCTGAAACATCTATTCATTCATCTAATTTCAAACCTCCAAAACTTGCTCTACAGGATAAATACCACTAAGGACACTAAAGAAAGAGAAAACATATCCCCTTTGAGTCCGTGTCCTCTTCCAGCTACTCTCCTGTATTCCACTCCCCTATTCTGTAGAACTTCATAAGAAATATATCCATATTATTTATCTCTACTGCCTCACTTCTCATTCTCTATTCATCATAATCTAGTTAGGTTTTAGTACTCAATATCACACCAAAGAGGTCTGGGAAAGTTACCATGGTAGCCAGTAGCCTGCACAATGGTCCTTCATGACCCCTACATCCTGCTATTGTGTATCCCCATGTTCTCTGCTGTACTGTACTAAGGTTGTTCTGTGTGACGAACAGCACATGGTGGAAGTGATGGCATGCGGCTTCTGAGACTGGATTATAAAGACTGCAGTTTTCATATTGGGCATGTGCGTTCTCCCTTTCTCTCTTGGATTTTCTCATTCTGAGATACCACACTGAGAGAACACTCAGACAGCCTATGGAAAGCTACTCATATAATGAGGAACTGAAGATTCCAGTCCACAGGCAGCAAGGAACGAAGGCTTGCAATAACCATGCAAGTGAGCATGATATCAGACCCTCCTTGGAGAAACTTCACATGGCTGTAGCTCCAGCCAATATCTAAATTGCAACGTTATGACAGACCCTGAGTCAGAGTCTCCCAGCTGAACTTCTCCCAGGTGTCTGACCCTCAGAAACTGTGCAAAATAATAAATGCTTCTTGTTTTAGACAAGTCGATTTTAAGGTACTTTGTAGTCAGCAATAAATAACTAATGTGATCAGCAACATCTTCTATCTTGCTAAATACAACAATCATTTGTCTTCAGCAGTATTTGAGACAGTAGATCAGACCTTACTTGAAATGCTTCCATGGTCTTAGATTTCAGGACACCACAACAAATCTCTTAGTTTTCCTTCATTCTCATTGATCTGTTCTTATTCTTCATTGCTGCCACTCCTCCTCTCCTTGCTCTATAACAGTCAGAGTGCCTAAGCTGTGAATTTTCAAACCCCTTTTTAATCTACCATCTGTTCATAGTTGATATCCAGAACTGTGGTTTAATATAATCTTAAGACCATTGACTTTTGAATACATAGCTCCAGTCTTAGCCTCACTGGACTAAGTCCTATATCTAACCACTACCACAAAGTCTCCTATGGGCATCTAAGGCTCAAAGTCAGTATGCTTAAAGTAAAGCTGTTTCTCCCCTCATACTTATATCTCAATTAGAATTTTCCATCTCAGTAAACAGCACCAACATTGGCCCAGCTGAGAGAGATCTTTGATTCTCTTTCTGTCTTCTTTGGCCATTCAGAGGGCTAATTGACTCTTTGAGCATAACAGCATTTGCATAACTGAAGAAGTTGTTAGACATGGAGAATTTTAGGTCTCACACCAGACTTACTTAACCAGAATCTGTATTTTAACAAAATTCCTAGTCGATTCATATACAAAATTATGCATGGGAAGCACTGATCTACAGGACAAAATTCCGTGGAAATAAGTATTTGTGGTTTGTAGATCAGTATCCCCTTTAGCTGCTCTTTAAAATAGGGTTTGTTTGTTTAATAAGTTTTCAAAACACTGTGTAAAGCATAATTTAGGTTTTCAAATTTTCCTACAATAAAAAATGTATTGAAAACTCTTTACTCCAGTTTTATTTCCCCCCAAACCAGCTAATTCACAGAACCATGAAGTTGAGTTTATCTTTCTTAGCACCTCTCCACCCTACCTGGCATTTCTCTCCTAGCCAGCATATATTAACATCTATTGGGAATACCATTCCATTTCACTGAGGAACACAGTGTCTGATAATTTCTCAATCCTTATTGTTTGGTATCAGCCTTATAATTCATTTGTTCAGTCACCCATTTATTTAACAAATGTTTACTACTCTGCATAGAACCTACCCTGTGCAAGACAGCCTTCTATTTATGAGAGATAAAGCAAGGTGAGTCAAAGCTCTTCCTACTTTGGAACTTTTTTTCTCATGGCTGCAGTGTCCAGTATGATCATGACTTGGTGCAGCCACCCTCAGACATGTGAAACTGGGGTTTAATTACATACCCCACCATTCATAATTCTGCAAATCTCAGAAAACAGTGGATAGCAATAACCTGGGTGGCATTGGTAACTAATGCTCTTATCTCACTTCTATGTGGGGAAGTCTGGCTCTGAGATGACAACATCCCATCTTCCTTCTCACAAAGACTGTCTAAGCACCTTGTGACTGACTGTATCTTCTTTCCCTTCTGAATTCTGTGGCTGATCCTGATACTTCACATTAAATCGGAATGAAACATTAATGGATCAGGAGTCTCACAATGTTTAGTTTTTCCCCCTAAACCACATGCCTGCCTTGGGATGGTTGTTTATGTTGAATAATACATTTTGAAGCTCTCTTGGTTGCAAAATGTTTTCCCACTTATTTTCACTTGGTTATGTATAATTATTTGAGATTTAATGTCAGCATCTTCTCTGTTAGGAAGACTATTTTGAATCCCTACCATGGACTTCTGCTATGTGTGTAGCATCTTGTGTATCCTAATTATATTCACTTATCACATTAAATTAAAATCACCTATATGTCTTTTTATGTCTTTGATTAGACCTTAAATCTCTCTAAGGTAGAAGTCCTCATTTATTCACCACAGCAATGCCCTCTAGTTCACTGCCTAACTCATAGTAGGCATTCATTAAGTATTTAATAACCTAAGCCAAGTAGCATATTTGTAAGCTGAAATAATATTTTTTAGTTGTTGCTATAGATGAATTTGAACTGCAGGATTCAAATAGCGTAATTCCTGGATCTCACAGTGTTACTGAAGGTCAGTGGGAGTCATGGCCTATAGTTACCAAACAAATAAGGTAAAGGAACTGGTTTAAGGCACTGAAGAGTGATACAGAGGGTGGTAAAATAGGTCCAATGTTGTCATACCTTATGCCTTAAAAAGAAAAGTTTCACAATGTGTACATATACCAAAATATCATATATATATCATATATATATATATGGTGTACAACATGATATTTTATATACATGATACTTTATATATCAATATATAAATTGATATATATATATATACACAATTTTTTTCTGTCAATTTTATCTCAATAAAGCTGAGGGGAAAGTCCATAAATATGTTTTATAATGTAAAGTTAAGCCTTTTTTTAATGCTTTATAAAATACTATGTAGAACAAACAAACTGGTGAGAGCTTTCAGTGGATTTTTTTTTTTTACAGGTATCCTTTTTTAAACTGCAATTTTTCTTTACAACAAATATAAATATTCATGGTAGAAAAATTAAAAATCTGCAAAACCCAAATAAAGATATAAAAGCACCCATAATACTACCACCTAGACCTATATACACCTGCATATTATAGTATATATGTACACAGACATAGTATACAATATACAATGTAAAATAAATTTCAGTTTTTGTTCTGTTTTCCTTTCAAAATTCAGACACAAGTCTGGGCACAGTGGCTCACACCTGTAATACCAGCACTTTGGGAGGCCAAGGCAGGTGCATCACTTGAGGTCAGGAGTTTGAGACCAGTCTGACCAACATGGTGAAACTTTGTCTCCACTAAAAATACAAAAAAATTATGCCACCACCGGGCCTGGTGGTGGGCACCTGTAATCCCATCTACTTGGGAGGCTGAGGTAGGAGAATCACCTGAGCCTGGAAGGTGGAGGTTTCAGTGAGCTGAAATCACACCACTGTACTCCAGCCTGGGAGACAGAGCGAGACTCCATTCCCCATACCCCAACCCCTGCCAAAAAAAAAAAAAAAAAAAAAAATCAGACATGAAAAGCAACTTTCCTATGTCTTTAAATATTTATATATTTATTCAATGAATATTTAGTGATTATCTTGAACGTACCAGGAGCATAATAAAACATCCCATTATTTAATTAATCCTTTATTGTTGGACATATAAATTATTCCAGTGCTTTGGCATTATCAATGCAGATGTGATGAACATTTCTTTGCACAAAATGTTATGAAAGGCTTAATTTTCACGCACTGCATCAGTCTTTGTTTAGAGATATACCGTTTTTAAAAAGGGAAAAATAAACCTGAGTGGAATCTCAAGTTATAAAACTTTGCCATCTACCTAAAAAAAAATCTGACAATTATTTTAGAAAAATTCCATAGGATCATTTCATACAAAATCCACATTGAAGCACAATCCTCTATGTTTTTTAACTAAGAAGAATAATGACCAATGGAAAAGTTTCCTTCTAATTAGGACTCCAGGAACATTCTGATATAAATGCAGTCCAGAGCCTGAAGTTCAGAAATCTTCCACCTGATTTTCCACTGCATACGGTCTTTTAACCATAAGACATTTAAAAACCTCACATCCCTGCTGCAATTTAGAAGATTGTTCCAATGACAGGGAGGAGAAGAAACTTTATTAACTAGCTACTATTTGGCAGGCACAGTGGCTGGTACCTACCAGGTATTCAATAAATATTTTCTAAAGAACTGTTGTTTTACAAGCTCTCTAATCTTGGAACACTCATTAACCTCTTGCTATCTCAGTTTCCTTGTGTTTAATAATTACTACCTGTAAACTCCTACAAAAGCCCTGTGGAGTTTTGACATATCTTACATTACATATGAGAACATGGAATCTGATATTTGCTAAAGATTTTCTCAGTCTCACCAACTAAACACTGTAGTGGCTGAACTTGCACTTGGATCACATAATCAAGTCTAAAAATAGCTCACATTTCTTAATATTGCCTGATGGGTCCAGTTCATTCTTGTGCTAGTGGAGCTATCCAACATTCAGCAAGACAAGAGGACACAGAACACTGCACAATTTGCATCAAGTGTCACCAATGGCTGAGAATACCGGTGGACATCGGGCCAGTTACAGTAATCACTGATTTACTAATACCTTCAGAGTCTCTAGTCCAAATTCACCCTCACCTAATGCTTGAATTCATCAAAAGTAGCTCATCATGTAGCTGTGCAATCTGTGCTTCAAAACATGTTGGAGCAGATCCCAAGGTAGCCCCTTCTATCTTTAGCCTTGTCTAATCTCAGAATTGCCAGTTGGAATTAATTAAACCAAGATCATGCCACATAAAGATAGAAAAGAATATAAAATCCACTCCCATTTTGAAGAATTAATATAGCTCAGATTTTCTACTAGATTTTTAAACTGCATTATCTTATTTAATTATTTACAAACCTATGGGATAAATTCTCATAAAAGTGTGACTTAACAATGAATGTTTCAAGGTCATAGAAATATGACATGGTTAAATGGGTAGTGTACATGAGATGTGTATTATTCTGAAGCTGAGCTTCTGAAATATAAGGCAAGAATTTTATAAACTTCAAGTGTCCACTCATTTGTGCCAGGGTCACTGCAGTGCACTGCACAATTCCAGAGAGCACTATTCATTTGCATGCATTGTACAGGGAACCTGATTGGTTATGAAATTAATTCAGTGCATTTCAACTTGCATTAAAAAATTCTACGTAGAAAATATCAAATATCAAATGCATTACACGTAGTAGTATAAGTTGTTTTCTATAAAATTTGGTGTATGTAGAGGGGCTAGGGTGGGTAACATCATCACATAAATGCTGAGAACATACTTTGGAGCCAGATTAAATGGGTTCTAATGCTGCATCTGCCATTTGCCATCTGCTTGTGCTTTTGTAACTTACTTTACTTCTCTGTGGCTCGAACATGTTCATTATCTGTAAATTAGAGTTAATAATAGTGACCAACCACATGAAGTTATTGAGAAAATTTAAGGAGTTAATGTATACAAAGCACTTAGTATGGTGCCTGGCACTTAAGTACTCATATGTTTTTCTATGTGTAAGTTACTATTATCATTATTATTTTTCATTTTTTCTGCTACTACTACTATTACTACTAGCATTATAATTATGTGTGTCTATTGGATTTAAGATAACTTTCTTACTATAAATCATAGACAAAAATTTGAAGGCCACTGTCCTTGACTGTTCTGCCTCCCTTCTAAGTAGGTCTTACTGAATTTGCAAATAGCTGATGACTCTTTGATAACACATTATTAATTTTAATTCTATTCTTGTAGACACAGAGAGATTAAGTAAGCACACTCTAGCAGCCCAGCTACTGTGGAAGAGGAGGTGTAAGCAGTACTCAGGTAATCAAGTCTATTCCTAATAGTCCAATGGGAACTCCTGGGATTTTGCAAAGTGTACGGAGAATGTAACCAACAGTGGCACTCAAAGACTGAGACTTTGAGTATGTCTTATCTACCCGCATCAGAAGATAATCCACAATTTTCATAATAGTGTTATGTGTTTTGGAATTAGTGACATAAAATGAATCTAGCAAAGTTGTCCTTTTCTCTCAGAAATCAGAGGATCTCCCCAGACTGGTATCAGACTTTGAGAACTCAACCTAATGTAAATCAGTAGATAAAAACTGACTTTGAAATATGGAGTTTTGAGCTGCATTCCCAGCTCAAATATTTACAAGTTGTGTGACTGTGGGAAGGGCATGTGGGTCACGCATTTTCTTGGATTCTTAATTTTTTGCCTCTATAAGAATGTGTCACACAATTTCCTATATTATCATTCTTTAAAAGAAGTTGTGAGGATCGAATAAGATAACATATTCTAAAATATTTAGTATCTTTGATTCTGTGTCTTTGTGGCAGGATGGATTGAAGAGTCACACTAAAATCTTGAATTCCATTTAATGTTTCCTCATATAGATCCTAACTATCTCTTCATATTCAGTTCTTTTTGCTGTCATTGATTTCTTTCTTGTATTTCATGTTCAACGTATATACATCAAGATAAAAGGACATTTTATAATAAAAACAATCAACAAAGATACAAAACATGTATTTTAGTTCTATAAAATGTCGTGTTTTCTTTTATGTTCCACTTTACACACCCACTTTTCTCCCTGCCCAGAAAATTAACCACCTTCTCGCTATGCCACCCTACCTCCCTCTTCTCTCAACTTTAAGCAGATATTATTTTATCCTGGAAGCATTTTTATCCTCCAAGTCCATTTTGTATCCCACTGCAGAGTCCCTATTTTTTCTTGCCAGATGGTATATTTGCTTAGGTTATAATTGACTCTTTCCTTGTCTTGTATCACTCTGGTAATGTGTAATTTTTCACTGATAAATTTGCAGTATTTTTCAGTGTCTGGACAATTATAGTTACTCAACAAATTTATGTTTATTTTTAAAAATTTATTTACATTTATCCCTTCAAATAAAATATATTCTTATCTTGACTAGTAGGGGCTGTAAAGCAGGAAAAAATTCTTTTGCAATCAGGTGTACTGTGGTGGTAAATTAGAAGAAGCCAAACTGAGAGTAACAATCATGCCTTTACTCACATCCACAATGTAGGCGAGACGCAAAAGATAAAGAATATTTGCTCCTCAAAACACTTTTGCCCCACAGAACAGCACTGGGAGGGGGTCAGATGACATGAAGCACAGGCTGTTGTGGGACAGGGATGGTCTCACTGTTGAGGAGCACCGAAAAAGCGCTTGTCTTTTTGTGAACCTGGAATCAGGGTAGAGGGAAGATGGGGAAGGGGTAGGAGTGAAAAAGTACTGAGTCAGAGTGAGAAAAGTGTCTCAGTGAAGGCCTCTGATGAGGAGCCCTGCAAAAGGAAGTGCCCAGGCTAGAGTGAGTGTGCAAATGAACACAGCTGGCTTGGAGAGATGAGTCCTTAACCACAACTCCCTCCAGAAAGCTGCCATCATTGGCTGTGCACCAAGTCTAGGATGAGGAGGCAGCTTCCTCCCATGAGGCCTGCCAGGGCAAAGCTTTGTATTGTTTATGGTCAGGACTGAAGGACCTTCATCTCTATACCTTGATAGTTTAGAGATGGTCCAAGTGAGAGGCATGGGCTACCCCTTCATAGACTCACATGAGTTGAACATTAGGGTATTGACCTGTTGGTTCAAGGGATCTATCCATGGGCAGTATTTTTCACCTTGGCCAGGGTTTGGCAAATAGGATAGCTTTCCCATGCTGTTTTGATTTGACATTTTCTGATGACAGTGATAGTCTGTGGATGTAGGTCCAGTCTAGGACAGTGTCTGTATTTCCATGGCCCATCTTCTTGTGTATCTAGGAGGCATCTGTTTTCATATCTGCTTGTCAGCCGTGGAAAAAAATTCAGTCTCTAAGCTTTACTGACATACACAATCTGCTCAGTGGTTATATTCCCCTTAGTTAGCATAGGAACCTTTATGTTGAGCATCCACATATGTAACAATAAGCCTTTTAGGAGTAGAGCCCATTTTCATCCAAATGTCTTATCCCCACAGAGAAGTTTATTATTTTTTTTTTCCAATCCATTAGCCACAGACTATGAGTCAGGTAGGTTCATGGTTTTCCACATGCCCCAGTAAGATGGTCCTAACTGCAGTCATTTGTATCAGGGCTTAGGGGTGAACGTAAATAAGAATGCACATAGACAATACATCTGAACCAATAATCCATTCAGCAAAGGGGACCACAATGGAAGTTTATAGGGGCCCAAAGAAACTCATGCATCACTGAGCCTGGGCAAGGGTCCTGGTGGTGGTGATCTCAGATCCAATACCTAAGAACACTTTTTCCTCTCATCCTAGTGTTAGAGGATGTGGCAATTACAGTAAACCTGAGCACCAGCATCCCAAAGGCTAAAGAACTGCATTCTCCTCCACCTCCCCATTGAACTCTGACCTTGGCATAGGGCATGTGGTTTCCCATCTGGGGACAGAGGGACCTCATCCTAACCCCTAGTCTTATTTATTTGTGGAGGCTGAGAGGTCCAATTCAAGGTTGGCAGACTCTCTGACTTATCTCCAGGCTCATTTGGTGGAACAAAAGGACTAGAATTTGTGTCAATCACAGAGGCCATCACCATGCAGATTCTGACATGGCTGCCCATTGGAACTCCCACACCTATGGCCCAGTATTTGAACACTAATTTTCTGGAATGGGAGGAATGAAGAACTAGGAGGACCAGCAGGCTTGAGGCAGATAGCTGTTTGTCATGTGAGACTCCCAGGGTAGTTCAGGGTGGGCTGGTTGAGGTGCAGCCCCAGCTTCCACAAGGTGTGGTGGCACCCAGGAGCCTGTGGCTGGACAGTGGAAATTTCCTGCCCAAAACTAGCACTGCTGACACTATGGTGGAATTGGAGTTTGGGTGGGGAGAGCCCAGTTGTCTCTCTTACATTTCTCTCTCTCTTTCTCTCTCTCTCTCTCTCTCTCCCTCCCTCCCCCTTCTCTCTGCTGGTCAATCTTTGAGGAGAAAGGCACTGGGAGCCTAAAGGGGAGCATCCTCTCCATAGTACCATGGAACTTGAGTGAGCACAGCAAGGATCCTTCCAGTTGCTGGACAACAGAGAGATTGTGCTACCCTGCCACTGCCGCTGCTGCTGCTGCTGCTCAAATTCTGCTGTCTTGATGGTGGCTGCTGTCAAGGCACTCTGAGGAGGGGATATGTACAAACATAACACACAAGGTGTCACTTTCTTTCACTAAATTTCATAAGATATCTTCGTAGATGAACTAACCACATTTCCAAGGTCTCTGGGGCACTGAGCAAAGCAATTCTAAAGCTCTCTTTTATTTATTTAACTATTTTTCACTGAAGGCATGAGTTTTGACAACCTTCTGAGCTGCAGGGCATTGTTATCAGCACCAGGCACTGGCTTAGAGTTAACAATAGTTACTGTGCACAACTCAGCATAAGAGTTTCTGGTCTCTGTCTAAGAACCATGAGCAGTGATGATGGATCTGCTTCCCTAATTTTCTTAGAGCCCCTTTGTTGGATTTCTAATTTGACTCACTGAAGGACCACTGGTTCCCTCTGAACTGAAAAGTGTCTGTAAACAATTTGCTAGCCCTCCCCAAGACTCACTGGCATGGCTGGCATGGTGGCCATGGAATCCACTAGCACTCCCAAGACCCACTGGTGAAATGTTTTGTGGAATACTGTGGCATTTTTCTCTTTCAAAATGACATGAAACTGGGCTTAGTGGCACACTCCTGTAGTCCCAGCTACTCAGGAGGCTGAGGTAGGAGGATTGCTTGAGCCCAGGAGTTTGAGGCTGCAGTGACCCATGATCACACCTGAGAATAACTACTGCACTCCAGCCTGGGTGACACAGCAAGATCCTGTCTCCTAAGAAACAAAGACATGGTGTTCAATTACCATCTTGCTTACTGTGCTAATTTGTCATGGTGTAAAGGTGGTCAATTAGGACAAGAATCCAAGAAAACATAACAATTAAGGCTTTATTTACTTACTGTAAATAAAGGCAAAAGACAAAGAAAAACTTACTGACTCTTCAGCATTCAATTTTTCCCCATGAAAAGGAACTGAGTGAGGGTCAGAGGATATGCAGTGTGTGGGCGGCTGGGGGGGACTCATCTCACTGCCAAGGACACCAAACAAAAGGCTTCTGTTTTTCTAGAGACTCAGGAGGCCAGGGGAAGGACAGGGTAAAGGTCTAGGAGCAGGACTGAGTCAGAGTGAAGAAAAATGTCTAGGTCAAGGCCCCTGATAATGGTGATCTTGGTGGAGATGCCTTGGAAGCACCATAGCCAAGACCCCTCATGAGGAGACCTCAAAATGAAGGCACCTGGCTTAGAAATGTAGCTATTTCTACCAGCAGAGCTGGCCTGTGGGTCTGAGAAACTCCCTCCAGAAAGCTGCAATGCACTGGCCGTGTGGTATGGAGTTTGGTGTGGGGAGGGCAGCTTCCCCTCATGAGGCCTGCCAGGCAAAGTCTTTGTGATTGCCTGTGGTCAGCCCTGAATGATGGCACATAAGATTCTGGCCTGAAGCTGGGCTCCTCACAGATAATATGAATAGCTCTAGAAGAATGCTGAGGCAAGGATGAAGATGTGAGGGAGAATTAATCTTTGCACGCAGATCCAAGGCGAAAGAAAAGTGAGATTTAATCCCTATCTGGTAACTCATTTCCTCTGCTCAACACCAACATCAGTGTATAATTCCTGTAAACCTAATTTTTCTCTTTTATTCCTGTGAAAGGAAAACTCCTGTTTTCTCTCTATGACTTTTCTCAATACTTCACTTCTGACACTGGGTTTTTCCCACCAAGAGGGATACTCCACTTCTTGAAGACAGAGAGTGTCCTGCAATTGAAATCAATTCTGACTGACACTAGCTACCTGACAAGAACATCAGATCACACAGGTGAAGCGCTCAATCCCACAAAGCTTCTACTTCAGATGCCAGTTCCAAGTGCAGGTTGCCATCTGCACTTCTGATTGATGGGCTATAAATCAGAGGTTCCCATGACCTTCTCAGTTTTAATCATTGGCTAGAATGACTCACAGAAATGAAGGAAACACATTTCTCATATTTATTTACCTGATTTTTATAAAAGAATATAGCTCAGGAACAGCAAGGTGGAACAGGCAAAGCATATGGGACAAGGTGCAGAGTTTTTTTTTTTTTTTTTTTTAGTTTTTTAATTTTTTATTTTATTATTATTATTATTATACTTTAAGTTCTAGGGTACATGTGCATAACGTGCAGGTTTGTTACATATGTATACTTGTGCCATGTTGGTGTGCTGCACCCATCAACTTGTCAGCACCCATCAACTCGTCATTTACATCAGGTATAACTCCCAGGGCAATCCCTACCCCCTCCCTCCTCCCCCCTCCCCCTGATAGGCCCCAGTGTGTGATGTTCCCCTTCCCGAGTCCAAGTGATCTCATTGTTCAGTTCCCACCTATGAGTGAGAACATGCGGTGTTTGGTTTTCTGTTCTTGCGATAGTTTGCTGAGAATGATGGTTTCCAGCTGCATCCATGTCCCTACAAAGGACACGAACTCATCCTTTTTTATGGCTGCATAGTGTTCCATGGTGTATATGTGCCACATTTTCTTAATCCAGTCTGTCACTGATGGACATTTGGGTTGATTCCAAGTCTTTGCTATTGTGAATAGTAAGGTGCAGAGTTTTTATGCCCTTTCCAGGCTCGTCACTCTTCCAGCGTCTCCCTATGTTTACCATCAACTCAGAAGCTCTCCAAACCCTGCCATTTGGAGTTTCTAAAGAGGCTTTATAATGTAGACATGACTGATAAATCAGTAGCGAGTAATAACTAAGTCAATGTCCCATCCCTCTCATTTCCTTGGAAGGAGATTGGGGGATAAAAGTTCCAACCCTCTAATCACATTGTTGGTTTTCCTGGCAACCAGCCCTCCTTTTGTGATTGTCTGGGGACTTTCCAACAGTTAACACATTAACATTAATTCTAATGTGATTGAAAATGGCTTGTTATAAATAACAAAAGATGCTCCTTTCACTTTTGTTGTGTTATCATGTTGGAAATTTCAAGGATTTTAGACGCTCTGTGCCAGGAATGAGGACAAAGATTTTATATATACATATAAAAAATAAATCTATATCTGATATATATATTCCTGCTATATATCTGATATATATCAGGTATATATTTATCATATATATAGTCCTGTTATCTGTTATATATATCATATATTTATCATATATATTCCTGTTATATATATACATATGTATCATATATATCTGTTTTATATATCATATTTATATTTTCATGTTATATATCATATATATCAGATATATATTTATCATGTGTATGTGTGTGTGTATATATATATATGATAATCACTATTCGTATCATGCTTCACTGTAATTTGGACGAGGAAGTTTGGATAGCCAAGAAGGGCTAATTTCCAAGATGAGGACCGAGGGAGCCCCAAGTAGGCCCAGACCAAAGTGAAAGATCCAACAGCAAGTGAGACGAATGTGTAGCAGGAAGCCTGGGCGAGGCTACTGCAGTTGTCTTTTATAGCCCTCTTAGGCCATTCCCAACACTGGCTCCTGAGGAGTGTGGCTCCTGACTCCTCACCCACTTCTATCAGAAACATATAAGTATGCACTTGTAGGATGTCATGCCAAGTGTCACTGAGAAGCTGACAATCTCCTTTTTTCTTTTTACAGTGATGCCCAGATCCTATACTAGACAACCCAGAAGAAGAACATGTGCCAGTGATTACAAGTTCAGCAGAGAAAGAGGGATGGCCCAGGAAGAGAGGAAGAGTGAAAAATGTATTTTATAATTTACTGAGATATAAGATCTGGAATTTTAGTTTTTAATTTTAAAAGCACTGTGTAATGTGTTATACACAAGTAAGTTGTTTTTCCTTTCTTAGATTTCTCCTAACTAATTTGTCACTGGTCTCAGCATCCCAGGAGGATAGAAATAACTTTATTTCTGCTGCCTCAGGTTTTCTTCCTATAAATAGTTGGAGAAAAATGGAGAAAGTAGTGTTTTCTTTTCTTTATGAAGCGATCAAAGGATTTGTCATCTTATAACCAAAGAACTAAGTGACTAGAAGTTGGGGAATACAAAACATCTGCAACCAAATGAAGCTTCTCAGAGGGGATTTCAAAATGAGTGCAACTGAGAAGATAAGAGTTGACAGAAAAAATATCAGCACTTGACTTGGTACTGCTCTGATCGTCTTTCTCATCAATTATTTACAGAAGGAAGATCTACATTAAAATTAATCATGAAATTCTGAATCACTCCTTTACATTAATAATGAAACAACTGCACCAAATGCAAACAGATACTGATAATAGAATATGAAATAATGCTTAACACACAAAGAGAAAGGGCATACTTGAGTGAAACACCAAGATGCTAATTATTATACCATTGTGAGGGTTGTGATCCATGACCCAGATTGGCAGCTTTTACCTGCTGAAAAATGTTGCTGTCTGTTTCATCTGCAGTTGCCACACTTACAGCCACATACAGAGCTGCCCCAGTTTTTGAGACCAAGAAGTGTGAGGGTGATTTGAACCACGGTGAGTAGTTCAATTATAAGATTGGGAGGATACATGGTCAAGACATCTCGGTCTGGAATCCCAGCATGGGAAATATAAGCACTCATATAGAATGCTTTACTCTTCTTACTTTTGCTGCCACCCAGGATGGGCATTATACACCACTCTGTGTCTCCCATATAAAGTCATCATTGGTCATCTCTCAGCATGGCTGAGGCCGACCCATGCTTCTCCTGCCCAGCTCTCTGTCTCCTGCAGAGTGGCTGTCAGGCAGCAAGGAACAAAGGGAGTCTAGGGCCCAGGAGTGTGGTGGAGGCTCCAGACTATTCCTCTCACCTGGTTAGGCTGTGACTCTCAGGAGTAATTTAATGCAACATTTTCCAAAATGTGTGTTTCAGGGTAGTATTAGATGTCGTGTAAATGCTTTTAACAGTCCAGTAGTCCTATAAGTTTGGAAAATTCTGGGTTATATAAGATTAAAGAAGTCTTACAATGGTGGAATTCCTCAGAGCCTGTCATGCATTGACATGTATTATATTGTAGTACTGCCAGAAAATCAGCTGGTTTCTTGGCCAGTGCCTATATCTAGGTCATTCAGAATGATTTCTGGACTGTTGTGCTGAGAAACTACTTCAAAACAGAGCATTAGAGGCATGAAGAGATAGAGAATGTATCTTTCCGGATTCCTCCCATCTCCTGTCTCCCGTTGATCAAAACACTTATCCCAGGGAGTTGTTTGTCCTGCATTCCAGCCAGATGGTAAGTGGTAGCCAGATCGTGTACCCTGTGGTATGGCATGATGGCTCCACTGGAGATGCTATTCTGCAGCTCTTGGCGAAGGATGATTGAAGAGCATGACCAGTGTGCAGCCTTCACTACTGATGCACAGTGACAGCCACGATGCCAAACCAAGACCTGAGAGAGGGAAGCATGAAGAGAGGTCAGAGAATTGGAGAAAGTGGCATCCTACTTGACTCCCTTTTCCTTCATGATATATGCTACATGCCTGGTATAAAACAAAGCCATTGACAAGATGACTGCAAAGGGACACCAAAAAGTTGGAAAAGATGTGGAATACATGCTCTGGCTCTCAAGAAGCCTTAGGTCAGAGGGTAATATTGGATACAAGAAATTACTAGTGAAGACTCTAAGAAAATAAATACTAGCAAAGAAGATTTAAATCAATTTCTGGATGATGTGTTCAAGGAGTGCAGAGTGAAGGGCAGTTATGTAGGAATTTAGAAAAAGGAGATATAGGATGGCTTTATGCTGAAGACCTTGAATTAAATGTAAGGTCAGATTGGCTGGGAGGTGGGGTTCTAAAAGAAAAAAAAATGTGTTTGATGAAATCTAAAACTAAGAGTGAATTTAATTTAGAATGACTTTCATTAAGACAACTATTCAATAAAAGTTTGCTTTTTCTGACCTAAAAAAGTTTCCTTTTTTTTTTTTTTTTTGCTTGCATGCTTATACATCCTATGCATATCACTATATATATATATATATATTTTATAACATTAGTGAACAGGTTAAAAACTGAACTCATCATAGTCACCCTCTTTTTGTTTCTACCCATTTTCCCTACAGTCTTCCGCATTTTAATTAATGACAATCCAATGCTTAAAAGTTGTTTAGATGAAAGCATTCAAATTCTTCCTCAATTCTCTCACTCTCCACATTAACTTCATCTATAATCTAGCCAAACCTTTCAATCTCACGATAGTGACGCTTTTAAGCCACCACCAGAATTACTGCAACAGCCTCCTAACTGGTCTCCCTGTTTTCATCCTGGTTTATTTATAGTCTGTTTGCCACACAACAGCCAGAATGAGACTGTTAAAACATAAGTCAGACATTTTTATCCTGAAAATTCTTCAGTGGGTCACCATTGCACTCAGAGTAGCAGCCAAACCCCCAATAATGGTCTTCAAGGCTGTAGATATTCTGGCCTCTAGTCATGGCTCAGGTATTTTCTCCTATTATTCCTCCACTCTAAACCCTATTTATTCTGCTCCAGCCACACTGAACTCCTGCTCTTCCTAGCATGCTTCAGGCACATTTCTACTCAAGGTCCTTACATAGGTTTATCCCTCTGCCTGGAATACTTCTCCTCAGGTCAGCATGACCTGTATCCTCACCTCTTTTAATTCTCCTTAAGTCTCAATACTTCAAGGTGGCCTTCTTTGATGATTTACAAACTGCATCTTTATTTCCCTTCCCTGCCTTATCCTCCTCCCTAGCACTTGTCAGTTTCTGTATATTATATGATTTACTTACGTATTTTATTTTTTGTCTGTCCCCAAGTTAGAATGTAAACTCCATGAAGGCAGGGTCATTGGGCTGTTCGCTCACTGCTCAATCTTTAATGCTTAGAAAAGTGACTGACATATAGCAGCAATTCTATAAATACTGAATGAATGATGAATTAAATGAAATTTGGTTGCCAGTATATCTGTCTACAATTACAAGTGCTCCTAACACAAGATATAATTTATTTTATTTTATTTTATTTTATTTTATTTTATTTATTCTTTTTAACAGCACTGAGCACAGGGCCTCACTCTCAGTGAGACCTTTATAATATTTTAGGTATAAATGAAGGAGAGAATGTTGTGTTGACCTGAAGAAGTTGCTGTATAGAAACATTTTCTTTGGGGAAGATTGGTCTCGAAGGAGGTTAATGAGACAAGACGGAAGAAGCAAACATTTGTTGAAGACTTGCTGTCTTAATTGTGCAGGTCTAAAAAATAATCACTTGAGGTAGGAGTTATTTGTGTCCAGGTAAAACATGAGACAGCTCAGTCTCAGAGGGTTCAGGGAACTTGTCTGCAGTCACACAGCCAGAGCAGTGACAACGGCAAAGCCCTTGCCCTTTCCCTTAGGTCACAGATGCTGCTGTGAGCTGATGCTTATTCTAAGTCAGCTATTGCTTTGAACAAAATATTCCCAAAGATAAAATATCTTTGCATTTGCTTTTTAACCTTTTTCTGTGGATTTTCTTGCCCTTTCTTTGTGGATTTTATCTCTCCAGTGAAGGAAGTCAATTGTATATTCAGTCAAATTTTAAATTTCACTACATAAAGGTTTAATTCTCTTAAAACTCTCAGTTATTACTAAGTCTTTCCTGCTTCTCTGGTGATTTTACCTCCATTACCATCAAGAATCTTTCCTCAATTATTTACATATTTAGCTATTTATGATTAAAGTAAATCATCTTCTTTATTTAATTTGGAAAGGCTTGTGGGATCCGGTAGCAAACCAGATGTGTGCAATTAAGCTGATACTGCATGATATTCCAATCAGCAGCATGTGGGCTCCAGGCCTGCTCATTAATGTTTCTCTTTGCTTTCTACAACTTTATGTCTGGAAGTCACTTTCTGGGAAACCTGACCTGGCAAAATGAAGGTTTTTTTTTTTTTTTCTTTTCTTTTTCTTTTTTCAACTTCGACTGATCTTTGAAGTTTTCTGTATCAGTTCACCTAGTCAGGAGTAGAACAGTTCTGAATTAGAGATCACTTTACTTGAGTTTTCTTTTAAAATTATGTATATATGTATATATAATCTGAAAATAAATTTTAATATATAATTTAAAAATAAATTTTAATATATATGTGTGCATATATATATAAATATCCATCTCCAGCATACACCAACTTCAATAACCACAGCCAAAAAGGAAGCCCTGAGCAAGCAAGTCTATAAGCCTGAGAATTAAATCACCCCTCAATGCAGTGCAGGTGAAGAAGTGTTAGACAGAATCATCCTTGATCATGATCAAGGCAGTTATGCAAAAGAGAGACATGAAAAAGGTAGAGGTTCTTTTAATGACACAGGAAACAACTGAGATCTAACCGGACCATCTCCCTGGGGAAAAAAAAAAAAAAAAATTGGAATTAAATAGACCATCTGTACCATTGCTGATTGAAGAAAAGCAGTAAAATTCAAATTAATTTTACGAGGTTACCATGGAAGCAAAAGCATTGTGAAGAACCACCTTTATTAATAACATAAATAGAGACCACCCAATGATATAATTTTCTCTCTTTTCATAGACTTGATTGAGGTAAAACAAAGGTGCTTAATTTTATGATTGGTGTCTTACTTTCTCTATGACATTGTCATTTTTCTATAAGAGGCTGAAAGTGCTTAGTCCAAGCACTAGTCACTTGGTAATCTCATGGTATGGATCATCTTAGGGAGGTTGGAAGATTAACCAGAGTGAAGACAGTAGAAAAAGTGAAGTTTCTCCAAAATTTTGAAGGGAAGTTGAGAAATTGAGAGGGGAGATTAATCGCAAGCACTGTGACTAAAAGGCAGATTGAGATTGTAAAAAAGGACTATGAAACAAAACAAAAAAAAATAGAGATAGATTAAAAATAGTAAATATAGGAATAGATTAAAAATAGCAAAACTAACAAAACAAAAATCAATTTTTTCATGTTAGTCATTGTATTAAATACTTATATTAGTATGTGTTAATCCTCTGAGGAAATATTTGAGGAACATATATATTAGGGTTTACTAATTTATAACTGAGAAAATCAGGAACTAGAGAAGCTAGATAAATTGCTAAAATGTCATAAAGTTCTTATGTAGCAAAACCAGGCTTCCTGTCTAGATTTATTTCATAAGAAAGCATGTATTTTCTAATATCTGTCAAGCCAGGAGACCCTAAGAAATTTCCAACAACACTACTTAAGTAATTATGATTTATTTTAATTTGTTAATGAGCATATTAAAATTAGGAAGGATAGTTTGGATTAAGACACACAATTAGAGACCACAGATATAAAGATATAAATAATGGGGCATCCCAAAAGTCAAAGACTGTGAATTTTTATCCCAGCTCTGTGACAAGCTTGTGTTATTTGGGGCATATTATTTCCTGTTTATAGGCCTCAGTCTCCCCATATTTACTATAATGGGATTGAATTTGCCTATCTACAAGGACTCTTTCTGGATACATATTCCATAATTCTTCCATGTCCTTCCAAGTCTCCCAAATCTAGTTCCCAGGTTATTTGAGATTAAAAGGTCACCACAAGTGACTCTTTCTGGATACATATTCCATAATTCTTCCATGTCCTTCCAAGTCTCCCAAATCTAGTTCCCAGATCGTTTGAGATTAAAAGGTCACCACAAGTGATCCAAGTAGTTTGGCTTGTGTCGTAATATGCACTAGCAGTTATTAAATTCTTAATATATATGGCACTGTTCTTAAAAGTTTAATTCTTTTCAACAAAACCATGAATTGAGTTTAGTTATTATCCTCAGATTACAAGTGAGGGAACTGAATGCTTAAAGGCTGAGTAAATTTCCCAGTGTTAGATAACTATTAGTTATAAACTCCAGGATTCTCATCTAGATGTTTTAGTCAAAGAGTTTGTGCTTTTAATTATTTTCCCTCTCTGTCTTTGTCATCACCAGATGGCTATACCCCATATCCATCTGCAGAGTAGTTTCTCATTCTAAAGAATCCTACAACACAGGCCATGGGGCTGGGGTGCAATTTAGATAATTATCTTAGAAAAAGTCTCTTCTAAATCATTCTTGAGGACAAGCTTTATGAAGGGACTTGAATTTCATTTGTAAAAACTGAATCAACTTAGACCATATGCCAAAGATATTAATATGATAATTTTCCATCTGTAATTTTCTTCAGTGTCAAAATGCGTATCTTAAGTCTACTCTTACAAATACAGATGCAAAAGCTCTCAAAAAATGCCAGAAAATTGAACCTAGCAATATATAAAAAGGACTATACACCATGATCCTGTGGGTTCTATCTTAGGAATGCAAGGCTGACGTAACATCACAAAATAAATCAATGTAACACAGCACATCGGTAGAATAAAGGACAAGAACTACATGGTCATCTCAAAAGATACAGAATAAGCATTTGACAAAATTTAGCATAATAAAAACACTTAACAATCTTCAAACAGAAAAAAAAAAATTCCCCAATCTGATAAAAGGTATCTACAAGAAAACCGGAGCTAACAACATACTTAATAGTAAAATGCTGCTTTTTCCCTGAGTTCAAGAACAAGATAAGGGTATCTACTCACCATTTCTGTTACATTGCATTGTAGGTTCAAGCCAGGGAAGATAAGCAATAAAATGGAATAAAAGGCATCAAGGTTAGAAAGAATTTAATAAAAGTATCTGTATTTTAAAATGGCAGATACTGTATTAGAAAATTATTAAACTTCACTGAAAAAAGTAGAACTAATAAATGAGTTCGGCAAGTTTGTGGGATAAAAGTTAAATATACAAAATCATTTACACTTTCATACATTGGCAAAGAGCAGCAGACCAGAATTGAAATTAAGAAAAGAAATTCCATTTAGAATAGTGTTAAAAAGAATAAAATACTTAGAAATAAGATAAACAAAAAAAGTGTGGGCATTGTTGAAAGAAATGAAGGAAGACCTAAAGAAATGGAAAGACACCTTCTGTACATGGAGTAGAAGACTCAGTCTTGTTAAGACAGCAATACTCCCTAAAATTGATCTAAAGATTCAATTTAATTCCTGTCAAAGTCCCAGATGACTTCTTTACAATAATTGACAAGCTGATCCTAAAATTAATATGGGAATTCAAGGGACCCAGAATAGCCAAACAATCTTGAAAAAGAAGAAACAGAGATGCAGCACTACACTTTCTGTTTTCAAAACTTACTATAAAGCTACAGTAATCAAGACAGTGTGGCACTGGCATAAGGACAGAGAATTCAGAACCAAAAAATAAACTCTAATATTTACAATCAATTGATTTTCCTTTCTTTTCCCTTCCCTTCCCTTCCCTACCCTTTCCTTCCTTCCTTCCTTCCTTCCTTCCTTCCTTCCTTCCTTCCTTCCTTCTTTCCTTCCTTCCTTCCTTTCCTTTCTTTTCTTTCTCTCCTTTCTTTCTTCTTCTCTCTTCTTCCTTCCTTCCTTCCTCCTTCTTTTGCTTTTTTTTTTTTTTTTTTTAAATATAGGATTTACTCTGTTGTCCAGAATGGAGTGCCATGCTATGATCATAGCTAACTGCAGCCTTGATTTCCCCAGCTCAAGTGATCCTGCCTCAGACTCCTGAGTAGCTAAGACTAAAGCTGTGCATCACCACACCTGGATAATTTTTTTAAAAAATTATTAGTAGAGATGAAGTCTCGCTATGTTGACCAGGCTAGTTTTAAATACTTGAGCTCAAGTGATCCTCTCGCCTCGGCCTCCCAAAAATGCTGAGATTATATGCATGAGCCACAGTGCCTGACCTCAATTAATGTTTAATAAAGGTGCCAAGAAAATTTAATGAGAAAAGAACATTCATTTCAACAAAAGATTCTGGAACAATGCTTATTTGCAAAAGAATGAACTTAAATCTATATACCACAACACAAACAAAAATTAACTCAAAATGAATCAAATGCCTAAGTTTAATGTCTAAAACTATACAACTCTTAGAAAACATCATAGATTTAAATATTTGTGACTCTAGAGTAAGCAAATATTTCTTGATATGACCAAAAGCACGAGCAACAAAAGGATTAGATAAACTTGACAGTGCTAAATTAAAAGCTTCTATGCCTTAAAGGACACCATTAATAAAGGAAAAAAACAATTCACAGAATGGATGAAATTGGTTGTCATGTATTTTATAAGGGATTGGATCTAGAATATATAAAGAATTATTATAATTCAATAATCAAAAGACAACCCAATTAAAAATGAACAAAGGGCTTGAATAGATATTTCTCCAAAGAAGATATACAAGTGGCCAACATATGCATAAAAATACGTGCATAAAAAAATGCTCGACAGGATCACTTGAGGCCAGCAGTTCAAGACCAGCATGGCCAACACGGTGAAACCCTGTCTCTACTAAAAATACAAAAATTAGCCAGGCGTGGTGGTGGGCACCTGTAATCCCAGCTACTCAAGGGGCTGAAGCAGGAGAATTGCTTGAACCCAGGAGGCGGAGGTTGCCATGAGCCGAGGTTGCACCACTGCACTCCAGCCTGGGTGACAGAGTAAGACCCTATCTCACAAAAAAAAAAAAAAAAAAAAAAAAAAAATTGCTGAACATCATTAGTCATCAGGGGAATATAAATCCAAACCGTGAGATGCCACTTCCCACTCACTAGCATAGCTGTGATAAAAAAGACAGATAATAATATGTGTTGGTGAGAGCATGAAGGAACTGAAATCCTCAAACATTGTTGGTGGAATGTAAAAGGAAGCAGCTTCTTTGGAAAAGTTCTGGGAGTTCCTCAAGTGGTTAAACATAGAGCTACTGTATGACCAGTGAACCCACTCAAATAAATATACACAAGACAAATGAAGGTACATGTTCAAACAAAAACCTGGGCACAAATGTTTATGGCAGCATTATTCCTAATAACCAAAATCTGAAAACAACTCAATTGTGTCCATTGATGAATGGATAAATAACTTACAATTCCATGTAATGGAATTTTACTCAGCAATAAAAAAGAAATGAAGCACTGATGCATGCTATAGCATGGATAAACTAAAAAGAATAGGCTAAGTGAAAAAAGCCAGTCACAAAGGACTACCTATTTTATGATTTCATTTATATGAAATGTCCAGAATAGGCAAATCTATAAAGATAGAAAGTAGACTATGTATTGTCTAGGTTTACTGGGATGAAGGAATTCATGGTTGATGGCTAATGACTGCAGGGTTCTTCTTAAGCTAATGAAATGTTCTAAATTGATTGTGATGATGGATGAACAACTCTTGTGAATATACTAAAAGGCACTGAAATGTTTCCTTTAAATGGATAAATTGTATAATAAGTGAATTATATGTCTATGCAGCTATTTTAAAAATGGTAAGTCTAGCCAATTTGAAACAAATAGCAATACTCTGCAGATTTCATCATTACTGGTTTGCTTTACTTTTTAAGACCAATTGTCCCTCAGAAATAATACCGCTTCTTCATTGCTCAGCCTCCAAAGCGTGGGACTACACCTGCATTTCCATATCTTAAGGGTGAATCCTGTCTTTCCCAAATAATTCAGAACAAAAAGAGAGGACACTAATAGAATATGTGCGGAAGGAGTGAAAAAAATGTTTCATGAAAAAATTAGATCTTTTTAGAAATAAAATCTCTGAATTGGATTTTTTAGAAGTACATTATTTTTCCCATTTATTCTCTCCTGACTGATTATCAGAAGGTGTTAATTTATATCCCTGTCACTAGCGGACTATTTAGTGGTTCATGTTTACCTCTCAAAATATTCCATTCTATTTTTGACTAGTCTATGAGAAAGTTCTTCCTTATAGTAAGTAGAAATCTCTTTCTCAATATGTTGAAACTTGAGTGCTTCAGTTTTTCATCCCTTACGGCCAACAGATCAATCATATTTCTCCTTTCATCATGACTACCCTTCACTGATTTGCAAGTATCTATCATGCCCAGAAGCAAAGAGATAAGATGGAATAAGCACAAAAGTATAATCCAGAAACACTGTCTCTGGGGCCTTGGGCAAATTACTTAACATCTCTGAGTTTCACTTTCACATCTGCAATTTGACAAAAATAAAATCTACCTTGCAGAATTCTAAATGAAATTTGTTGGGTAGCTTCTTTTTTAAAAAAAGTGCCTAGTGGAAGATTGGTGTTCTAAACATTTGTTCCCTCCTCTTAACTATCATTTGCTTCCCCTTTGTATCCAATAAACTTTCCAGCTAGTCCAGTGATCTGTAATGTAACATGATTATAAATAAAATGTGTAAACAATGCATGATCCATAAGCATAGACTCAACTAAGAAGTAAGCAGAGGGGATTCCTCTGACCGCATAGAGATTTAGGAAGCCCGATTTGCAGGGAATTCACAATATTTATCTCCCATATAAGCTGAACATATACCCTTCCATTCTGTGGCTATACATAAGAAATTCTCATTTTGCAAACAAACTATAACTCACTCATGTGCCTCAGGAACGGAGACAACTTCTCTCTGAATTCCTTTCAACCCTACAGAGAACTTGTGTTTTGAATTGGTTTTCTTGATTGTTCTTGCTTCTATTTTGTCATGGACATGAATTTATTCTAGATACATAATTGTACTCATGAGCTTGGCTACATAATTCAGGATATTCTGGCATGATAGTATTAAATTTTTAGGGATAGGAAGAAAATAATCTTTTAAAGCAGGTTCAGTGCATATGACCATTGTGCTCAGTACTTTCCTCACAACAATCCTAAGTATTTACTATTGTTGTCAGCATCTTAAATATGAAAAAAACGGATGGTCTGAGAAGTAGAGAGGCTCTAATGAATTATGCCATTCTATCTCCAGAGGTTTCCCTCCATTACACGCTGCAGTAGCAGACGTGAGTAGCAATTATTCCAACTTTACGTAACAATTAAGATTGGGCTCAGGAAAACTCCTAAACATGATTGTTGTGCTTTGATTGCCTTTACAAGGAAAGAAAAAAAAATGAGTGCTTGGTTAGTCAATCAGGAAATCCAAGTTCTAATTCTGGCCACGCCACTAAATGACTGTGGGATCCTGATCAAGTCACTACTTTTGTAAAATAATACTAACAGTTATATAGAAATCATTCACTATGTAGAATTTTAAGTGAAACTTTTTTTAAAAAACCTTCAAATATTCTATATCTTTCCACCTCTATCTCTACCTATATATTTTTTGTAACTGGTGACATTGAAAAACCATACATCTGCATAATGGTTATCTGATATGGTTTGGCTGTGTCCCCACTCAAATCTTATCTTGAATTTTAGCTCCCATAATTCTTATGTGCTAGGGGAGAGACCTAGTGGGAGGTAAGTGAATCATGATGGCAGATCTTTTCCATGCTGTTCTTGTGCTAATGAATATGTCTCACGGGATCTGATGGTTTTATAAGGGGAGTTCCCCTACAGAAGCTCTCTTGCCTGCCACTGTGTAAGATGTGTCCTCGCTCCTCCTTTGCCTTCTGCCATCGTTGTGAAGCCTCTCAGCCATGTGGAATTATGAGTCAATTATACCATCTTTCCTTTATAAATTACCCAGTCCCAAGTATGTCTTTATTAACAGTGTGAAAACTCACAGGTATGCCAGCACTGGTTTGGCCATGTGACTTGTTTAGTGCAACGGGACAATAGCAAATAGGATGCAAGTGGAGATTTAGCAAATAAGATGCAAGCAGATGTTTGATGTTTTTACACTTAGGCTTTTCCTCTTTTACTGCCCTTTGAGCTTCACGCCACCATGGAGACAAGTATGGGCTAGCTGGTGAGATGATGAGAGTCATGTGATATGTGACCCAGTTACACCCATCATCTCTGCTGAGAGCAAGTCAATTGTCAGAAATGTGAGTGGGGATATTTGGGACCAGCCAGCTTCTGTCTATCCCCTAAGCTGACCACAGTCACATTAGCAAGCCCAGATTCAGTCCTTGGCCACACCAGACGTGCCTAGCAGAATTAAAAGTCAAATAACTGGCTGTAGTTGTAAGCTTCTAAGTTTTGAGTTGGCTGATTATACAGCTGTAAATATTTGATACTGAAATTCACTGTAATTTTAAAACTTACTAAAATCCTTGTGAAACTTCTATACAAGTTTAGTTTGTCACTTTACCTGTTTTTCTATCAAGGAAGCAAAACAACCAGTGAAATGTCTCTCAAGCTTTCTCTCTTAATTTGTGTTACCCTAGAACCTTAGAAGCTGATGGTAAGGATGTGTTGGTTGTGGGAAGGCTGGGTAAGTAAAGAGAGAGAGTTTGGAACAGGTGAGTTTGATTAATTATTACAGTGTTCACTCTGAGCTTCAGTTTTCTTCAACAAATAGGTTGAAGGACTGAAACTTTCATTGTGTTTCTTTCAGAAAGTTAGAAAGAAACTCTTTGCTACAGCACAATAAATAATAATGAATTCATCAAATGAACATTTCCTAATAATATAGAGATAAAGGGCTTTTTGGGGACATCAAACTGGAAGCAGAAGCTAAAGTATTAAAAGACAAAACGCAGCTGTTAGGAGCAAGTTGGTGGCAGATTCACGCCAGAGATTCAGTTAGAAGAACCACAAAAGTCACTTAATTAAGTCCTTCTTAGGAGCATTTGACAAGGGTCAGGAGCAGCTGGCAGCTGTATGCAGATGTTCAAAGTGATGCACATAATTAGTGTCAGTTGCCTTACCCCAGGCCTGACAAAAGCCTCTTTAGGAACAAGAGATTTCTCTCTGCGCTTCTGTGCTGAGGCTTAGTTGTAGAGAATCAGAACCAAATCGTAGCTTCACAATTTACTGGATGTATGACACTTTCCAAGACATGATTTATAAAATGGGGTAGTAAAATAATACTTTTGTAAATTGTGAGAATGACATGAACCATTTCTCCATCACCACCCACTTTTTGTCACATTATAACCTATGTACATAAAGACCATGTAACTTCTTTGAGGGCCACACTGTGACTTTTGTATGCTCTGGGTGCTTTTACCTTTGTTACCTTCTTCTTCTATAAACACATATTGAAAATTATATTTTATAACTTCATTAGTATAAAGACAAATGTAATCTTTGATCTTACAGGTTAAATTTTTCTTATTATTAAAAATAAAGTAAACATTTTTGTGAGACTCAATGTCCTCTGGGTCCTAGGCACTATGTCCATGATGCCTAATGAACATATCAGCCCTGACTTCTTCATTTTCTGCAGCTGATCTAATGGTCCTTATCATCAGCCCTTCCCACCTGCAAACACACATATACAGGCTGCTGAGTAGCAGTGAGAATACTTGAACTTGAAACCTACTAATGATCTCATTTTACAGGGTAGTCTCTTTTTCATAAATACTCTACCAATGACAAAATTTTTCTCAAATGAGCTCTTCCCCACCCTTATTCTCTCTGACATCTTGAGATATTTCTTGAAAAATTCTATGATTGTTGTTGTGTTTTTCTGAAACCAGAAGATGTTGGCGGTCTTAGTCCATTCTCTCTTCTAGGATAAGCACTACTTGGATGCTCCACCATCTCTCCTTCATGGCCGACCTCCCCTCAGGATTCACTGGCAATTCAGACCCTTGAAGTCTGCCAGTGACTCTCATTTGGTTTCTAACTTGAAGGGCACAACTGGTAGCTCTCAGCTTTGGCTCATTTCACTCTCACTGTGGCCTCCAAGAAGGAAGGTTCTCCCACGCAGACCCTCAGCTGTGTTTGACTTCATGAGGCATACAGGAATGTTGAAATCCCATCTGTGTGGGCTTTGGCTTGAATGTTTGTGTCCCTTCCAAAATCCATGATGAAACTTAATCCCTAATGCATCGGTATTAAAAGATGGGGCCTTTTGGAGAGGATTAATCCACAAGAGCTTCACCTTCATGGTTGAGATTAGTACCTTATAAAAGGGCTGAAGGGAACCAGATCGGTCCCTTTTTCACTCTTCCATCTTCTTTGTCCTGTGAGAACACAGCATTCAAAGCACCATTTTGGAAATGGAGACAGGACCTTCACCAGGTGTTGAACTTGCCGATGGCTTGATCTTGGATTTCCCAGTCTCCAGAACTGTGAAAAATAATTTATATTATTTATACATTACACAGTCTCAGATATTTTGTTATAGCAGCACAAATACACTAAGATAATGCCCTCTGAGTTACCCTTGCAATTCAAAAAGTGTGCTTCCAGATTCACTCACATCGTGTAAGAACTTGTGTGAAATGTAGAAATTGAAGCTCCCTACCTAGAACAACTGAATCAGAATTGCATTTTAACAAGAGGCTAAGGTAATTTGTATACACATTAAAGTCTGAGAAGCCACACATTAAAATTTATGCCACATGGGAGCAAATAAAAAGTATTAATACTGTTTCTTTCTGTGTCTAATGACTTTATATTTGTTCTGAAGAAATTGCCCCCAAATATTCAAAAGAAAAAAAAAATCTACCTTCAGTGTCCCAAAGAGGAAAGAAGGTAGAAGCCTCTGTACTCCAAATTTCTCCACATACCACCCCATCAGAATTTGGTGCTACAGGTAGGGCTTTGGGATACCCTCCTTATTAGCTGCTGCTTTAGCCTCCTGCCATAAGTTTCCCCAGATTCTTCCTGCACCCCTAGAATTGGTACCTATTTCTGGGTACTGGCTTTAATTGTCCAAATACAGCTTTCTATCTCAGTTTTTTTTTCGGCTTGGTTCGTTTACAAATACTAGTTCAACACAAGTCTACTCGGGTCCATTATCCACATGATCTTAGTCTAGTTTGCCAGTATTCAATAAAAGGAAATAAAGAAAAAAAGAGAACTATATTCATTATAAAACAGACCACTAAAATAGCTGAACTGTTAAACATATTTGATATCTGGCTCTTTGGGGAAAAATATTCAAATACATACACTTCTGGCAAATCTAAAAAAGAAAAGAAAAAGGAATACACAAAAATAAATCACTGATGAGGGACTGAAGCATATAAAAAGGGTAAAATTATTTAATCTATGCATTATGTTTGAACGGATCCCAACTAAGTGATGTTTTTCCCGTTAATCTATTCATATAAACTAACAAAATAGGATCAAGTTGAAAACTGAATCTTTGAATACTCATGCACAATATTTTGAAGGTTATCAAAGAATTATTTCTAAAAGTCCTTTGGGGTAAGATGTTTTTATTTTGCAGTCTTTTGGACTTGTGATAGCCAATTTCCATGCTATAAAATTCTATTTTTTTCCAGAAAATATGAGAGATGTAAAGCCACTCAATGCACTTCATGAAGCAAGTATAAATAATTTCAAAACATTGTAAAGATGGCACATAAAAGAAAACTGTGGATCAAAGAGACTTACGAGTATTCAAAATAAAATGCTAGTGGATCAAATCCAACAGTGCATCAAGAGAATAATTTACCAAAAAAGGTAGGATTAACCACTGAATTGCAAATGTGACTTATTATTTTGGAAGCTAAATCTTGAAAATAGGTCAAGCAATAAATATCCCAATTGATTATTAAAAAATAATTTGGTAAGTTTTAACTCTTGTTCTGATTTTTTAAAAGTTAAAAGCATAAAAACTGCTCTAAAATATTTTATTTATAACATCTGTCTGAAAAAGCTCACATCAAAGTTAAATAAGATATATTCAAGGCATAATCACTAAAAGAAAAAACTGAAATAAGCACCATTTTTTATAAGGAAATATTCTATAAGTAACTATTCATAATGTTGTATACATAAGGTACAAAGAATGATAAACACTGTGCACACAATACAGAATAAGAAAAAGAAAACTGTTTACATTGAGTATCGTTTTCTGATTTGATTTTCCTTTTTGATCACCCTTTCTCATCAAGTTATGAGAAGCTATGCTGGGTTTTGTATTTATTATTTCCTTGATAAATCACTCAACTATGTGCTGGTTAGTTTTATATGTGTTCTAGCTTTATATAAATTATATCATACTGTATATATTATTAGCAATGCACTTTTTAACTCAGTATTATCATGGGAGTCTCTCATGCTGATACTTGCAGCTGATTATCTTTCATTTTCAATATTTGTTTACTATTATATTGTTTGTATCATCCACAATATATATCCCTTCTGTAGATGGATATTCGAGGTTATTTGCTTCTGGTGCATGTTTGATAGCTTTACTACAAACATTTTTGTGTAAACTTCTTGGTACAGCAAGTATTTCTGACTAGACACAGTGCCGTCTAATGAAATTTTCTGACATGATGAAATGTTCTATCAATCTACACTAAGAAAAGTTAGAGCAATTATATATTATCATTGTATGCATATCTGGATTATTTTCTCTGTCTTTTAATTCTAGGACTGTAATTAGATTTGGATTAAGTCTTCTCATTTGAGCTCTCATGTCTTAACCTCTAATTCATAGATAGCATTTTGACTATTTTTTGCCTTGCCTTTTCTGTTTTTTTTTTCTTTTTTCTTTTTTTGCTATGTCTTGTTTTAATAGGACTTTTCTTTATTTATTTTTCTTTCCTGTCTTCCTACTGTCTATCTCTGTTTTTGTTTTAAGAAGTTATCCTTGAAATTATACTTAATTTTACAGCCTAAAATTAATATCTTTTCTATACTTCTAAGCATTTAATAATGTAAGAGTGTTTTAACTCTGATTACCCTATTCCAGCTTCACATTTTTTTTTCATTTGGTATTTTTGTATTCAATTTAGTGTTTAGTATGACTTCACAAATTGGCATTAATTTTGTAGAACTGAATTAAAGTAATGTAAGAAATATAGTTGTGTCATTAACTTTGCATATGGTTTGTAGCGTAGTATGGTTCTATTATTTGACAGACCTAAGGGAAAATCTCTTTTTATTCATCTTTACTCATCTTTGGACCTCAATATAGCTGAATATACTTGTGCAAACAAATAAAATTCCTTGCAAGTTATTTCAATGGATCCCTCAGAATTCAGAAAAAAAAGTGTTCTATTAGGAATTGTAATACATATTCTCAGCTAATTAATCTTTAAGAGAACTTCAGAATGATAATTCTGTAGAAAATAAAAGCACATTTTGATTGGCCCTGTCCATAAAACTATCTGGGCCTTTACTAAATCCTTTTACTTTCCATAATAATGTGGTTATTTGTAAAGTTTCAATTTAAAAAATCTATCTTCATTTTCATCAAGATCTAATTGGATAATCCAATTTAATAACCATGACCATGCCAGAAATGTCACATTTGAGAGTAAATTGCATTTAATTAGGTTGGACAATCCTGTTATTCCTGAATGAGGGCTGAGCTTCTGTGGAAAGAATGCTTACAAATTCCATTCAGAAAACTGGTCCAGTATCTATCCTGTGCTTTGGAGTTACAGTTGGTAAAGAATGTCAGTTCCAATAGACCAAAAATTTTGGTAAATCTGAGGAACATCCAAAAAACGTGTATCCATTCAGTTATAGATTTTGTAGTTGAAAGCTGGTAGAGGCAAATTAGTTTATTATTATTATTATTATTATTATTTTGCTTTTTAGCCTCAATGTTTTGATAAACAGGCAGGGACACTTATTCTAGTTAGATAAAAATGATAAAACACACGACCTAAGGGTTTTACAAAGCCTTCACACAGAAGTTTACTCTCTTTTTTAGTGCTGTTAAATATGCAACGAGAGGTTCTTTATGTATTAATCATCACTTCTTGTTGCCTCTGTGTAAATAAGGTGCAATTAATAGAAGAAAGGGTGAAGTTAATGATAAGCAGAACATTGTGAGACAAATTTATTTGGTCAAATCTGCACTTTAGGTGTGCTGATTAACCATGGGAGTGGGGCCAGGTGGGGGATGAGTTGGAGTAAGGAGAGGTGTGAAACTAAAAAGTGAACTCACTTCTTTTTTCCACTGAGTACAGACTAGGCTAGTCTGAGTGAGGCACAATACTTTCCCTGGACTTCCCACCAAACAGCATAACCATAATGGGAAAAGAGAGAACCTTCACAATGGCACTTGCCCCGGGATGTTCTTGATTTTTTTCTTATTCTTGTGTGCACATGTGTTTTATGTCTTCAGCATCTGGCCATAATTAGTAATATCCTGGACTTAGCCAGCTGTTTAACACTCCGTGAGAATCTGAAATGTATAACACAGGTAAGAAAAAACAGACTTATTTCCTCTTTTCTACTCATGAGCTTTTTTTATGGAATGAAGGATATACATCTGTGGAACTGAGATAGAAAAAATTACAAACACTTATGTAGGGATCACTGTGCCAGGCACTGTTCAAAACATTTTACATAAATTCTGTCATTTGTGACAAAATGGATAAACCTGGAGGGAATTATGCTAAGTGAAATAAGCCAGGCACAGAAAGACAAATATTTCCTCATCTTACATGTATATAAATATATTTATATATATGGAATCCAAAAGCCTAACTCATAGAAGCAAAAAGTAGAATAGTGGTTGCCAGGGTGTGGGGAAAGGGGAGGTTGAGGATGCATCGGTCAAAGGGTATATAAAGTTTCAGTTAGAATAAATTCTGGAGATTTATTGTACAGTATGGTGACTGTAGTTAATAATAATGTATTCTATATTTGAAATTCGTTAAAAGATTAGATCATAAAAGTTCTCACCACGCACATACACACACAAACACATAAACACACACACACACACACTCTCACACAGAAGTGAATGACTATGTGAGGTGCTACATTGGATATGTTAAATAGTTTTATTGTGGTAATCACAATGTATACATATATCAAAATATCGCGTTATACATCATAACAATATACTATTTTTATTTGTCAATTATGCCAAATAAAAGCTGTGGGGAAAAAGAATAAATAGCACCAGCTCTTCTTTTCAGGCAAAAGTTTTTCAAAAAAATTTACATATATTTGATTCCTCAACAACCCTATAAGATTTCAGAGGCAAATTTAATCTTGAATTAACAAAACCGAAATGTCAAAATCAGAGACCTATTTTCATAGTCTTAATTTTGTATTCGTTTTCTTAAAAGATACCCTCCAAATTTTTTAAGCTTTAGGCCCTCAACACCCATACGTACCCTTCAGGGGTTACCCTTCAGGGTAAGAAAACCCACAGAGAATTTGAATAACTTGCCTGAGTTCATACAGCTGGTAAAGGTAACAGAGCAGAGATTCAATCCTGGGTGGTTTGAATCCAGAGAACACACTCTTTAACTTCTGTGCTGTGTGGTCTAGGAAAGCTACAAAGGAAAGCCTGCATGTTCATGCCTGGGGCTCTGACATCATTCTGCTTGAAGTCATTTACCTTATTTATATGGAAGTAAGAGCTAAATTTGAAAAATTTCTATGTCATTTAAATTTACTACCAATTCAATTTTAATATTAAATATCTATATGATTATTAGTAAAGTGCATGAGCAAATACTATCATTTCTCCATGTTTCAGTTGAGAAATCTGTATCATGCTAAATAGTTTTCTGAAAACGATACAAATTATATATCTAGGAAATAGAGAATCTGTGATTTAACTTTAGGTGTCTGACTCTAAAGTTCGTGTACTTAATTGCTACTCAATATGGCCTAAATTTAAGATCTCAGAATTTGATTTGCTCTTAATGTTTTTATTTTACATTTACTTGCCTTTTATTGAAAATATTAGAAACCACATCTATTTTTTAATTGTTGTAGCAACCTTTTAAGGTAGTTGTGACTATCCTTCTTTCAGGAGAGTTAGTTGAGATCTAGAGGAGTTCAGTAACTTTTTTTCCAGAACTAGTAAGTGAGTCTTGTAAGTCAGTCTTGATTCACAAAGAAACTTAAATCTGAAGTCTAGATTTTCTACCCTGTTGCAGGGAACTGGTATCAGTGACACTTTATGATCCATTCAGAGAGACAGGACTGATTTCTCCCCAAAGCTCTCTCTTGTATGCCGAATGAGGACTTCCTGTCCTTGAAAACTCACATAATTCTGTGAACTTTGGATTCAAAAGACTTTTGACACTTTCTTTAAAAAACAGAAAAATTCACCCCTAAACTTTAGAAATTTACTCAAAGATTTGAGGACCTACATCTGAACCAGGGTTACAAAAACATTTTGAGCATTCGCTGAGTTGCTACAGTAAATGTGAAGTTCAGCGTGTACAAATATTAAGTCAGGACACACGCATTAACAATTACATTGCTGTCTAAATTTACCTTGTATAAGTATTTGCATCTCCATGGGACTACTCTATTGAGTAATATGTCACCAGAAAGAACAGAAGGATTTTTCTTTGTCATTAAGTGTGGCTTGAATTGATTTTTCTAAATGGCTCCGAAGTGTGTGCTTTCATTCTATAATCCATCGTAAGTGTTTTAAAATAAAAGAACTATCAAATTACTTGGCAGAAGGAGGCCTATTGATGCCCAGAAAGGCCAATTTATATTCAGTTGGTGCCCTAGCAAGCAGGATGATTGATATCATTCAGATTTGAGACCTGGAGTGATAAAGAGTCACACATGGCCAAGCACTGCACTTCAGGGCTCACAGTCCCCTGGTGAGTTATTGTTTTGCTTTGCCCCTGGTTCTTGTAGGCTGAAAACTTCGTTTTCATAAATTAGTCAGTAATGGCATTTTGCATTTCTGATCTGTTGCCTTTCTCAAAAGGCCTTTATTTGCGGTTTATAATGCTGAGTGGCACAGTTTCAAGCTGCCCAAAGAGATACGAAAGAAGTGGATAATCAAACGGCGTTTCGTTTGTTAGCATGGCAAATACCTATAGGATTCTCAAAAAGCTTCATGGCAAAGATATTTTAAAATATTTTATTAAATGTTAAGAAGATATGAAAGAATATTTATAAAACGCATGTGATGTTCTAGAAAGTAACAACAAAATACCCATATACCAGCCACATATTTTAAGGAAAAAAACCCCACAGAAACAGAAACATTTATCTTGAAATTTCCTGTCTGCTCCTCCCAGATTTTGTCCTATTTTCTCTCCCATCAGAAGTAATCGGTACACTCACTTTTGTGTTTGAACAATGCATTGTTTACTTTAAATGTCTTTGTATCATGTGTAAATGAAATCATACCATGTGGATTTTTAGTAATTTATGTATTTTCCTCTAGAGCATATTTGTAATATTTATCCACGTTGATACTTATAGCTATAATTTATTTATTTTCATTACTGTGTATGATTCTGTTACATAAATGTGCCACAATTTATTTTTCATGTCCAGTCAGTGGACATTGGAATTTTTCCTATTTCTCCACCATTATGTTGTGAATAATCTTACTATATATAAACTTCTACATAGATCTCTATACATGAGTTTACCTATTAATGTAGATAGACATATTGATAGATGTTATAAATATAAGTATATTATATTTATAACAAATATAAATAAATATAAATATATAAATATATTATCTGTTACATATGTGGAATTGTGGGATCATAGGGTATTTACATCTTTAACTTTTCTAGATATTGCCAAATGATTTGTAAAGAGTTTGCACACTGTTTCAAGTTTTCTATGCTTTTACTGATGCTTGATGTTGTCAGATATTGACATTTTTGTGCATCTAGAGTAGTAAAAGGGAATAATACTGTGGCTTTAATTTGCATTTGCCTGATTACTTATGAAGAGGAGTACACCTTTGCATGTTATTTATTTGTGTTTCCACTTTATTGAAGTGCCTGCTATTTAACTATTTTTCTACTAAGTTGTTCATGCTATTCTTATTAGTTTAACATTATAATGACAAAATTATTTCTTTCTATTTTTCACTTATCTTATGTTTTGTGTGGTATTATATTTGACAGAGGGCTTTTTTGTCATAAATAAATTTTTCAGTAATTTCTTTATGCTTTGTTCTTCATCATGTATATAAAATATTTACCTGGCCCATAAAATGTCTTTGATACTGACTTCTAAAATTGAATATTTTTGCCTTTCAGATTTAATTTTTTAACTGCTTAGAAATGATTTTGTATGTCATATGAAGTATAGGTTCAATTTCATTTTCTAGTTCATATGCACAATAATTTAACCTAGCATCATTCACTATAAATGCATATTTATTCCCTTACCTCCAGGGCCACCTATGCCATTCATCCATTCAGCTAATATTTGCCGAGTGGCTAATATGTAGCTGACACCATGAAAGGGGCTAGGGATCTCGAGGAAACAAACTAGATTAAAAATTCTACTCTAATAGATCATTCATTCATTTTAGTTGGGGGAGGAAGATAACACTAAAAAAATACAAACAAACGAAATTTAAATGTCAAATGGTGATCAGAAAACGAAAAGAGAAGGAGAATATGAAATGTGGGGTTGGGGTGGCATTTTTAAAAATAGAATCATTAGGAAAAGCCTTACCAAGAAGGTACCTACCATTAGAGCAAAAATTTGAAGCAAGTTAGTTATTATTATATTCATTATGAGAATATCTGGGAAAAAAATTCTGCTAGAGGGAAGAGCAACAGCAAAATCCCTGAGTCAGAAATGTGCCTGGGGTGTTGAGAAGGTTAGCCTACCTGGAGAGGGTGAACAAACAGCAGATAGAAGGTGAGTTCACAAAGGGAATATGGGGCCAAACATATTGGACAGAAGGCATCCGAAGTGTGGCATAATCTGGATCACATTTTCAAAGGATCACTCTATTGAAGAATTTGTATCAATCAAGTATGTCATAATTTAGCAGTAAATAATCACAAAGTCTCTGTGGCCTAAAACCACGAAGGTTTAATTTTTCCCCATGTTACACATTCGTTGCAAGTCAGCTGGGGACTCTGCTCCACGTTCTCTTTACTTCATAATCCAGTGACAGAGTAGATACCGTTGGGAGTGCTGCTTGTTCCCATGACAGGCAGGAAGAAGAAAGACTGGTCAGAGCTGTGCCAGCCATTAGAGCTTCCACCCATCTAGAAGTGGTCATATCTCTTCCAGTCACATTCTGTTGGTCAACATAAATGACTGGCTATGTAGGCTTCAATGAGGTGGGACGAACAATTCCACCATATGCTGGAGGGAGAACTAAAAGTATTGAGTAGATAGCATTAATGGCTATTCTGCCCAGTCTCTCTGGGTGCAGTGTGGGGAACACAACATAGGTGGGTAGGGCAGATGCAGGGAGTACAGTGCATGAAAAAGACGGCAAAAGTCAATGAGGGAGGTGGCAGAGGACATGGTGAGAATTGTGTGAATTCTGGAAAAATTTTGTAGGTAACTCCAACAGGTGTCTGCCAATGGATGTGATGTGAGGTATGAAAGAACAAGAGGAGGCAAGGATGACTCAGGATTTTGGCCTCAGCAGCTGGATGATCAGGTGCCGTTTACTATGATGGACAATGTTTCAGGACAAGCAAACCTTTTTGATGTTGTTTTGTTTTTGTTGTTGCTATTGTGGAGGAATTATAGTTTGAGATTTGGACTCTTTCAGTTCTTCTAATGTCTTTGTAAGCACTTCTGTTAAATTTCCTCTTTTTAAACATCCTGGGAGATTTGGTCTCATTGACTGGTCCCTGATTGATACTTAGGGCATAAGTATTGGGGACTGGAGGTGGAATTGTCTTCCCAGGAGCACCCAAAATTCTATGGCCCCATTTTTGGTCCAACCAATGGAGAGGTGGAGGCCCCAGGACTGTTACGCTCAGAGCGCTTGGGTTCCTTAAGCCCTTAGGGCAAGGAAAGCTACTGCTGCTGCTTGGTGGCTGCAAATTATAAATCAAGTTTCCATGCATGGCAGATCTGCTATCAGACTTTACTGGTAGTGTTTTGGCTTATCTTTCTGACACCGTATTGTCATAATTACTAATGTTTTATAGGTTGTGATATTTGGAAGAATAGCTTTCTGAACCATAACATCTTCCTTCTTTTTCAGGAGTCTTTTGGTTCTTCCTGGCCCTTTAATTTTTTACTTACATTTTAGGATAGTGCCTGGAAAGTTAAATAAGCAAACAAGAACAAATATCTTGGAATTTTTGTTGGGATATATTGAATCAATTCGGGAGAATTGTACATTCAAAATTCTGAGATTTACATTTTAACAACATAATAAAGCTCTCCAACTATTTAGGTCTTCTTTAAAGTCTTTAACAAAATTTAAAGTGGACCCCTGGTAAATATTTTACACACTTTTTGTCAGGCTTATTCCTAAAATGCTTATGTATTTATTGTTAATATAAATTGTATTTTTTAGAAAGTATATTTTTCTATCTGTATGTTGCAATTACAAGGAAATGAAATTGCTATTTGTCTTTATTTTACCATTTTTATTTTTATTATGTTTTTTCTGTGTTTCTTACAAACAACGTGTGGTTAGATTTTGGAAAGTAACATAACTAGTTCATTTACGTTCATTGTGATTATTAATATGGCTGCATTTATTTTTTTCATCTTACTTTCTGCTTTCTATTTGTCTCATCTTTACTATTTCCTCTTTTTTCTTCCTTTCTTTTGAAGTCTTCTTATTCCTTTTCTTTTCCAATCTACTTATTGGAAACTATACAAACTTTTTTAAAAAATTGTAGGAGGTACTCTGACATCTTTAATACACATACTTCACTTACAAAAACCTCCAGTTAATCTGCATTTTTTCTTTCTTTTGAATAAAACAGAATACTCCAAAATATTTTAAGTTTTTTCATCTCCTCCCTAGTTGTATAGTTTTCTGTTATATATTTTAGTTTTCTTTCTTTTTCTGCATGTGTAGCAACACTATCATTGTTTCATATTATGTTTATACCTATAGACTTATCCAGTTATCAGGTCTTTTTGTTCATGATTTCTTTTCACAGCTTTGACTTTCCATCTGGAATCAAATTACTTTGGCTTGATGAGGTCTGTGGTAGAATGAAGATGGCTGCAAATTCTTTCATATTCACTCTATGGAAAAGTAAATTTTATTTTTCTTTTTGAATCTGTGTGGGTCTGTGCATGGCTTTGTTCAGTAGAGTATGGTAGAAGTAACATTTCAATTCTGAGTATTTAATAAAACCAGAGGCTCTACCATGGTCTCAGAGCCCTAGGCTTACGTGAGAACATATTCCAACTTTGCCAGAAAGATCACATGGAAAGAGTCTAGGACCACATGGAGTGAGGTAGGATCTGGATGAGCTCAGTTTTCCAGTTCTACCTTCATTCTGAAAAAAAAATAAATAAATAAAAATAAAAAATCAAGAATGTGAGAGAAGTCATCTGGACCATAAAGAGCAAAGACCCACAAATTTCCTATTCCTAACCCACAACAACTATGTGCTTTAATCAAATGGTGGTTGTTTCTCAAATCACTATGTTTTGGAATAGTTTATTATGAAGCAACAGTTAAATGAAAACTAAAAATGTAGAATTCATAGAAGTAGAGAGTAAGTGGTTTCTAGGGACTGGAGGGTGGGGAAATGGAGAGATGTTGGTCAAAGGGTAAAAATATTTAGTAATAAGATGAATACATTCTGGAGATCTAATGTACAGCATGGTGACTATAGTTAATAATACTGTATTGTTTACTTGAAACTTAATAAGAGTAAATTTTAAGTGTCCTCACTATGAAGACAAAAATGATAACTGGGCAGTGATAGATGTGTTAATTAACTTGATTGTGGTTATTGTTATATAATGTATATGTATATCAAATGATTACATTGTACACCTTAAATACATCAATTTTTATTTGTCAGTTAAGTATTTTAAAATATTATGTGTCATCCACTCTTACTATTGGGAAATCAGTTCTCAGTCTATTTGAAGGTGATCTTTTTGTTTTGCTTTATTTTTGTTTTTTAATCTCTGGCTGTTTTTTAAAATCTGTTCTTTTTTTTCTTGGGTTTTCTGAATTTTCACTAAGATGCACACTAGCTTTTCTTTTCCTTCCTCCTTTGTTTAATCTTAGTCATAGTCTGTTTGGGCTGCTGTAAGAAAATACCACAAACTGAGTGGGTTATAAATATGAAACTTTTCACAGTTCTGAAGACTGAGAAGTTCAAAATAAGCCACCATTGTCTGGTGAATGGCTTCTTCCTAGTTCGTAGACAATCATCTTTTTGTTATGTCCTTACAGGGTGGAAGAGGCAGAGGTCTCTTTTGGGCCTCTTTTATAAGGGCAATAATTTAAATTTATTTTTAATACTTTGTATTAAATCTTATTTTGAAGTAATTATAGATTTAAAGAAAAGTTGAGAAAGTAGCAGAGAGTTCTTGCATATCCTTTACCTGGCTTCCCCTGATATTAACATTTTACCTATTAGGAGAATAATTATTGAAACCAAAAAATTAACATTGATAAACTACTACTAACAGAACTACAGTCTTTACTCAAATCTTTGAAACTAGTTTTCCTTTAATGTTCCTTTGATGTTTTAGCATCCCATCCAGGATTCCCATTGCATTTAGTTTTTATGTATTCTCAGTCTCTTGAAATCTGTGACAGCTTGTCAGTCTTTCCTGGTCTTTCACAACCTCACATTTCTGAGGAGTAATAGTCAGTTATTTTGTAGAATATCCTCAATGTGTAGGTTTTCTGATGATTAGATTCAGTTTGTACATTTGTGGCAAAATCTAAAGAAGTAATGTTGTGATCTTCTCAGTGCTTATCAGGGGTACATGATATTGATATATCTTATTATTGGTGACAGTAATTTAATCATTTGGTTAGGACGATGTCTGCCTACATGGTTCTTTTTACATTTGTACCGTAACTGAATTTTAGTCCTTTAGGCATGTGAAGCATTTGTTTTATATTCTGTCTCTGTTAGTTATAATATTTGTAATATTTGAAGGTACCATTGTACCCCAGGATATGATTGCTTGATTTGAGATAACTTGAGTGAAGATGGGACCCTAATGCAAGCTACATGTCCTCTACTTTATAGAACAGTGGGAAGGTAATGGGATTTTCAACAAGATTAATGAGAACACAAATCAGCCATTTATTAGCTATGAGTATTGGTAACTTACTGTGCCTGAACATTGGTTTCACTGTCTGTGAATTGGGAATAGGCATTATCTGACTTGGAGAAAGTTAAAAGAGATTACAAAATAAAATCTTTCGCTTATATATTTGGAACATACATGTAGATAATATTCACTTGATAATAGCCAATTGGCAATATAAGGTAATTATCTTTAGGAACAGATCTTTAAAGTCACTTCTAAAAAAAATAAATATAAAAGGCCCTCACACAGAGTAATGCAGGCACCTAAGCTGTTATATGAAGGAAAACTTGTGCGAGTGATTAAGTGGATGTGGAGAAAATGCAACTCTTATACACTTGTTGGTGGGAAAGTAAATTAGTTCAACCTCTATGGTAACAGTATGGAGATTTCTCAAAGAATGAAAAATAGAACTGCCATTCTACCCAGAAATCCCACCTCTGGATATCTACTCAAAGGAAAAGAAATCTTTATGTAAAATAGTGCTGCACTTGTATACTTATTACAGCACTATTCACAATAGCAAAGTCATGAAACCAACCTAATCAACAATTGATTGAATAAATAAAATATGGTAAATGTACACCATGGAATACTATGCAGCAATAAAAATTAAAATCATGTCCTTTGCAGCACTGATTGAGCTGGAGGCCATTAATCTAGGTGAAATAATTCAGAAATGGAAAATCAAGTACTGTAGGTTTTCACCTATAGGTAAGACCTAAACAGTGGGTACACATGGACATAAAGATGGATATAATAAACACTGGGGACTTCAAAAGTGGGAAGAGTAGGAGAGAGGTGAAGATAAAAATATTTCCTATTAGGTATAATGTTTGCTATTTGGGTGATTGGTACACTAGAAGTCCAGTCCCACCATTATGCAATATACCCATGTAATAAACCTACACATGTGCCTTCTGAATCTATAATAAAAATTTTTAAAGTTCCAGCTTATAAAGAAATACGCAACAGTCCAAAAAGCATATTCAGATTCATTGCTTTATTTGAATTTTACAAGATGTGGTAGGCAGATTAGATATTATTGCTCCCATGATGCAGATAATAATCCTGAGTCAGAAAGTTGTTGCATAACTTATCTAAGGTCTCTTATCAAAGATAGACACCACAGAGGATTTGCAAACAAATTTCTTGAGTCTTAGGCCAATGCTTGTGCACCAAAAATATGACTTCTACTCTCCAAAGCCCATTAATTTTCATATCAACGTTCTCCCCTTAACATATCTGGATGCCCAGCAACATTCCAGGGCACTTCAGCATCTCTCTATCCTCTACTAGGCCTGTACTCCAAGAAAATTTTTCAATTCCAATTGCTGTTCTTTATAAATCAGTATCCTCTTCCAAAGAGGTATTATTCAATAGCATTTACTAATACAAGACCAGCTGTTTCCTGATTAAGTGTTAACATTTTTGTAATAAAATATTTTATAGATAACTTTATCATTTGAATATAGTCATTTCTGCATATTATCTCTATAAATTCTCATTGGAAATAAAGACAATGTTTAATGTTCTCCTAAAAAAAACTTAGATGCTTTTATCTAGAAAAAGGGACAAATGAAGTAGGCATCTTCTGATAAGTCCAACTTCCAATGGGCACTTGTTTCTCTTTTTCTTTTTCTTTTTTTTTTTGTTTGTTTGTTTGACAGAGTCTCGCTCGCTCTGTCACCCAGGCTGGAGTGCAGTGATATGACCTCAGCTCATTGCAACCTCTGCCTCCCGGGTTCAAATGATTCTCTTGCCTCAGCCTCCTGAGTAGCTGGGACTACGGGTGCGTGCCACCACATCTGGCTAATATTTTGTATTTTTTTTTTTTTTTAGTAGAGATGAGATTTCACCATGTTAGCCAGGATAGTCTTGATCTCCTGACCTTATGATCCGCCTGCCTTGGCCTCCCAAAATGCTGAGATTACAGGAGTGAGCCACTGCGCCCAGTCAGCACTTCTTAAATCTGAACACATGTTCTATCTTAATACGTGTTTTAGCTCCAGAGTGCCTTAGAAGGACTATGCAGGACTGAAGATCTCCTGTATCAGTAAAGTTAGAGGAACACTCCTTGAACACCCAAGAAAATTCCCTAACTCTTCTATTTAAAATGCTACAACATCATTTTACTCAGTAGAACACAGTGAAAACGATGATAATCACAGTTTTCATTCAACACATTATATGTATTTACATATACATGTATTTGTTATTCTCTTAAATATCTTACATATAACTTATTGGCACCACACAAAAACTCTGTAAGACATATACATTTTTAACCTCATTTTATGGTTGGAGAAATGGAAGTGCAGGGAAGCAACAAAAATTGCCTGAAGTTGCATAGCTTATAAGCAGCCTGAGTTTGAACCTAGCCAGTTTGGTTATGACGCTCTATACTATCGAGCAGAGCCAAAAACAAAGACAAAAACAAACAAACAAAAAACCCCAACACTGAAAGTTGTTTTGAAGCTGAAAACTCCATCCTCTACAGATCAACTCCATTCTCCTAATGACAAGGAGACATCACTGAGGTCTGCATGGTTTACTTCTCAGAAAGTTGTGCTGCAAAAAGGTCACCTTTATGGGACAATCCAGTTTATTTGCATTTTGTTTTTTAACACTGAAAATTCTAATTCATCATCTATGTTTTAAAACTTTAAATACGGAATATTTATAAATTCACATAAGGATGTAAAAATAATATACAGGAAGTTCCTATGCACTTGTCAGTCAATGTCCTCCAGTGGCAGCATTTTGTATAACTACAGTTCAAATTCAAACCAAAAAATTAACATTGGTGTAATCAATTGCCTTTATTCAGATTTTACAAGTTTTACATGCACTCATTTGTGTATTTGTGTGTGTGTGTGTGTGTGTGTGTCTATATTCTATGCATTTTCATCACAGGTGTAGATTCATTTAACCATCACAATCACAATCAGGACATAAAACTGTTCCATCACCACAAGCCTCTCTCATTTGACCCCTTTAAATTCACACATATCATCCTCATGTTCATCCTCATCTATATTTAACAGTGAACATTTAGACAATGCCTATGCACCTATACCTAGTCATTGCCCAAATGAAAGCTTTAAAAAATAAGGAAATTACAAAAATGGCAGTTAAGATTATGCAAAAGCACTTGCTTATACTGAAATTTCTTGATTTGGGGAGAATTTTGGGTTATGTTTGGATCTAGAGTGGCCCAGGTTCTTGCTTGAAAAGACTTAATTCTAAGCCCAAAAGATAGCAAAGTGGTGGTAGTCAGGAGGAGTTCCTCTTCACCATTGGAATAGGGTGCAATGGACAATTCACTGTTCTTTTTTCAACTGAATTGAAGAAAATATGGGAAATTGTCCTAACTCTACCATTATTGATCTTATGACTGATATTTAACCCCTGAGGCCTCAGTTTCTTCCTTTACTGACTGGCAACAATGGATATAAGATCAGTTTATAAGTGTTACAAGCCAATATTAGAATAATTTATTGTTCAAGGGATCATCTCCTCCTGTTTTATATCCTCCCATAAGCAGTACCTACCCACAATCCTTTTAGGAAACATCTACATTACTGCTGACTTGAAAACAAAGTGCCAAGCTGGGACACTGTTGAGGGATGACAGAATTTGTACTCCCGAGACACAAAGCTGTGAAATGCCTGACAAAGAAGAATAGTTAGTGTCAGATATGCTTGATATGTCAGAGAAAACTGAAGGACACTTTCCTCTGGCTCGGTTATTCATCAGTAAATGGAGGTCACAGAGAGCAAAATGACTTTAGTTTCTTCCAACTGGTCACACATACGCAGAGCTCTAAAACCTTGAGTTTTAGGTTCCCAATTCTGAGAAAAACCCACAGAAAATATAAAATATGGTAGACCACAACATGGGGATGTCTCATTAACCCTCTAACAGTATTATAAATACAGAGGCACTTCTGGTGGAATAGAAAGAAACCTCAACCGAGGAAGCAGATGACATCCATTCTAGACAAAACCTTGTCATGTTAATATGAGGCCTTGGGAAATCACTTGATTTTTCTGAATCTTAGTTTGCTTTTCTGGAAGACAGTGTAATGTTCACCTACTTAACTACATTGTTGAGATGGGTACAATAAAATAAAAAAAACCACACAGGTAAAAATGCTTTGTGGATTGCCATGTATTATACTTGTGTGTGTGTGTGTGTGTGTGTGTTTGTGTGTGAGAGAGAGATACACTTTCACACACACGTGAATTGCCAAGTGGTGTGTATATATTTATGGTAAATATATGCTGTATGTGTTTGTGTGAGTGTATGCATACATGTCTATATCTATATTTCCATATCTATAACTAGTATGTGTGTGTATACATGTGAATTTTCATGTAGTGTATATGGGAATGCCTATAGACATATATTAGATATTATCACAATTACTATTGTTATTTTTCAAGATAAATAAAACATATGTGGAATTCTACTTTTCACAGCTCAGAAACCAAAAAGCAATTATCAGCTGAAAATTGGTGTGCTGTGACAACTCAAGATACATGGGGATGACAAAAGCCACTTTTCCTAGGAGAGTGTGCAGGACATAAGAATTCATAGCAGTTTAGAACCAGAAGAGAACTTCAGGTCTTGCAACTTCAACCCTCAACTCCCTAATTTAAAACATGATTAAATCACAGTCCGGGGAAGGTGACCCATCCAAATTAGTGATAGGTACCAGATTGTGATAAATGAGGAACAAGAAAAAGATTAACAGCAGCACCAAATGTGGTAAGATCAATTCTGTTAGAGAAAGAAGACATCAAAGAAGTATCATTTGTACAAGGCTTTAAAAGATGGGTAACAACAGGTGGAGGTTTGAAGGAGACTCCATTCAGAGGAACTAATGGGAACTAAGGCCTGAAGAGTCTACAGAGTGTGCCCATAAAATCTTATTTTAGTGAAACACAGGATATATTCTGTGTAAACACTGTGCTTTCCAGGAGAAGGAGTTTGGATCCTATTTGAAAACCATGAATATGTTGAAGAGTTGGAATTTCTAGGAGAAAATAGAAACACAGATCATTAAATTTTTGGCATTGTAAACTCCCAACTCATTTAGGTGAAGACAGTCATCCCCAAACTTTGGCTGCACCTTAGACTCATGTGGGGATTAAAAAAATGGTGATACCTGGCCACCACTCTCAGACATTCGTAGTTGGTATGAGGTAGAACCTGGGAATGGAGATATTTTAAAGTTCCCTAGATATACATCAGTGTAGTGTGGGAAATTGAAAAATAAAAAATAAGTTAATAGAATTTTCTAAATGTCTCCACTTTGTAGCAAAGTTGAGGACCACTAGGTAAAGCAATAAATTAAAGAACAACAGTTTTACCTCTCTTAAGTAACTAACTAGTTAGCTAGTTACTCAAGAGAGGTAGTTACCTAGCTAGCTGGCTAGTTACCTAAGAGATGTAACATTACCAAAGAGAGGTAGTTTCCTAAGAGAGGTGACATTAACCTCCCTCTGTGTTAACACCTCTGCATGGAGCACTCAATTAATTAAGCAAATCAGGGAAGGATGGGAAACTAGACAGTCAAGTTTTGAGTGTGCACAAGCTAACAAACACCTTTGAAAATCAGAGAGAAAGACTTCCTACTGTGTGATTTTTATTTGCAGCCTCATAGCAAGAGTCAAATTGTCATTGCTATATGACATTTTAAGTAAACTGCAATTATTGTTTTCATTATCAAGTTTTAAAAAGATAAGTCAATACATTGACACTGAACTATATCCAGCATTTACCAAGGGCATTAACTAAAATGTGATATAAAACTTATAGAATTTAAACTCTAATAATTTGGTCTATGAGCAATAAATGCTCATTAAGTACGAACTATGTGCCAAGTGTTATTTTAGCTACTGAGAGATATAATAATAAACAAAATTTTTAAAAATACCATGTCCTGTGGAGCTTAGTGTCTAATGGAGGAAACAGAAAATAAACAAATAATAATATATAATGCAATATCTGCTGGCGATAGAAGTATGAAGGTAAAACAAAGCAGAATAGGTAGATAGAGAGTGATGGGGTTGTACTTTTTAAAATTTGACTGTCAGGAGGTATCTACGTAGAAGTAATATTAATCAGAGATCTAAATTAGGTGAAATGTTAGCTAGAAAATTGTAGTGAGAAAAAACATCCAGAAAGATGGGCTGTTCTGCATCTCCAAGACAATCCTAAGTCAAAAGAACAAAGCTGGAGGCATCACGCTACCTGACTTCAAACTATACTACAAGGCTACAGTAACCAAAACAGCATGGTACTGGTACCAAAACAGAGATATAGACCAATGGAACAGAACAGAGTCCTCAGAAATAATACCACACATATACAGCCATCTGATCTTTGACAAACCTGAGAGAAACAGGAAATGGGGAAAGGATTCCCTATTTAATAAATGGTGCTGGGAAAATTGGCTAGCCATAAGTAGAAAGCTGAAACTGGATCCTTTCCTTACTCCTTATATGAAAATTAATTTAAGATGGATTAGAGACTTAAATGTTAGACCTAATACCATAAAAACCCTAGAGGAAAACCTAGGTAGTACCATTCAGGACATAGGCATGGGCAAAGACTTCATGTCTAAAACACCAAAAGCAATGGCAGCAAAAGCCAAAATTGACAAATGGGATCTCATTAAACTAAAGAGCTTCTGCACAGCAAAAGAAACTACCATCAGAGTGAACAGGCAACCTACAGAATGGGAGAAAATTTTTGCAATCTACTCATCTGACAAAGGGCTAATATCCAGAACCTACAAAGAACTCAAACAAATTTACAAGAAAAAAACAAACAACCCCATCAAAAAGTGGGCAAAGGATATGAACAGACATTTCTCAAAAGAAGACATTCATACAGCCAACACACACATGAAAAAATGCTCATCATCACTGGCCATCAGAGAAATGCAAATCAAAACCACAGTGAGATACCATCTCACACCAGTTAGAATGGCGATCATTAAAAAGTCAGGAAACAACAGGTGCTGGAGAGGATGTGGAGAAATAGGAACACTTTTACACTGTTGGTGGGATTGTAAACTAGTTCAACCATTATGGAAAACAGCATGGCGATTCCTCAAGGATCGAGAACTAGATGTACCATATGACCCAGCCATTGCATTACTGGGTATATACCCAAAGGATTATAAATCATGCTGCTATAAAGACACATGCACACGTATGTTTATTGCGGCACTATTCACAATAGCAAAGACTTGGAATCAACCCAAATGTCCATCAGTGACAGACTGGATTAAGAAAATGTGGCACATATACACCATGGAATACTATGCAGCCATAAAAAAGGATGAGTTTGTGTCCTTTGTAGGGACATGGATGCAGCTGGAAACCATCATTCTTAGCAAACTATCACAAGAACAGAAAACCAAACACCGCATGTTCTCACTCATAGGTGGGAACTGAACAATGAGATCACTTGGACTCGGGAAGGGGAACATCACACACCGGGGCCTATCATGGGGAGGGGGGAGGGGGAGGGATTGCATTGGGAGTTATACCTGATGTAAATGACGAGTTGATGGGTGCTGACGAGTTGATGGGTGCAGCACACCAACATGGCACAAGTATACATATGTAACAAATCTGCACGTTATGCACATGTACCCTAGAACTTAAAGTACAATAATAATAAAAAATAAATAAAAAATAAAAAAAATAAAATAAATAAAATAAATAAAATGTAAAAGCAAAAAAAAAATAATAATAAGATGGGCTGTTAGGAACAATGACTTTAAGAAGAAGTCCATCTTCCTTTGTACATTTTACTCTACCTAACATGGAGAAACGTGATACCAAACCCTCTTGAAGAAAAGTAAGAGTTGTTTTCAGAAAAATTATGAGGCTCTTTAATGCATGATTCTTACACAATGACCCATGTGAGGAGTTTCTGTGTAAATATTTTAAATATGTTTTTATTTTTAATCAATGCAATAATATAAATATTTTCTAGGTAACAAAATATGCTTGGGATATCAAGCATCAGTATTAAAGGAAAGTAGTTTACTAAGTAATTAGATCTTTGTTCTAATTCTGAATGAAGTCTTATTAGTTACTAAAATAATACCAAAGTGTGTTTTTGCAACACTTGAGTTAAAGTTGAGAAAAAAATCAGAAATACCAGTCGTGTAGAAGGTAATTTTCGATTATAATAGCTCATTAGTGTGAACTATTCCAGTCCAACTATGTGTCTAGAAAATGAACATTACTTTCTCCACTGAAGAAATAAAATCATTTTAAACTTTAAGAGTGAAGATAAATAAAAATGCCCTAATTAGGTCTCAATTTGGACTGGAAAAGTCAGCACATCTAGACTCTGAGTTATTAGGGCTCGAGCCTTTGAAATAAAATGAGAAGTGACCCCGACATTCATAAACCTGTTATTTCTTTTAATTAAAAACATTTTTAACAACAATAAACAATAGATGAAAATCTGAAAGAGATATCATCGCTTAAGACCAGGATGAAATGCTTTGGTTCTTCTCACAGGATTGTGTGTTAGTGAAGAGTTCAGTCATGCATAAACTGGGAGACAATGCAAGAAGAACATAAACTTTCGAGAAAAACAGACCTAAGCTCAAATCTTCTCCCATTCATTTCTAGCTGTGTGCTCTGCAGCATATTAATTATAACCTCAGAGTCAATTTGTAGTAGATATGTGTCTTCCCAAAGACTTTTGAACATGCTTTCTAGATTTTAGCACTTTTAATACACGATGTATCCTCACTTGCCAAGGGTGAATTAAAAGAAAAGCAAAATTCTATTCCCTGTGTTACCCGTAAACTAGGATGCAAGCATGTGAGCATGAGGTACAATCGTCCAGGATTTGTTGTAGACAATATGATTTCATATTTAGAAAACTCAAAACAATCTATAAACAAATAAATGTATTTAGCAAAGTTATTCGATACAAGACTTATAAGAAATAATTCTATTTCTATATATAACAGTAATAAACATAGTGAAACTTTTAAAAAGAAACTTTTTAACAACATAAAAAGACATCGGATACCTTGAAAAGTTCTGACTCAGGATTTTTATTTAGAGATGAACTACAGGACGAAATTGGTTGGTTACAGACAAACATGAAAAATACCAGAGGAAGTTTAGTTCTACATCGTTTTGAGGAGGTGGCAGCTCCCCCATCCTACAGTATGGTTCTTGAAAAGTTAGACTTGAGTTTTCTTCACCAACTCTTTTAATAATTTCATGAACTAATAATGCCCATTAATATATTTAGTTTTCCTCGACCTAGAAAAAAATTGATTCTATTACTTACTACTAAAAAGTACAGCAATTTCAGTATTAAAACATTTAGTAGAGTAGTTCATGATGCCCAGACAGACTTCATCAATGTTATTTCTCTTGCCTCTATCACTGGAGGAAAACTGAGTTTGTAAAAATGTACTTTTGTTTTCCATCTGCATTCATGAAAACCTTTCTGTGCTGTTTTTCAGTCAATTTGTGGAATGTCCTTTTGAACGTGTAGATAAAGCTAGTCTAAGAAAAGTCCATTGAAGTGTTCACATTTTTAACTTGTTTTATCAATGGTTCCTGGAAACAGCAAAAGCTTTAGGGAAAAAAATGAATTACATGTAAGAGAATGGAGACATCCTTGGCAAAATGATTGTCTATTAGAGCGCAGGAGAAAGACCATTCAGATGAAAGGCCACCTCTTACAGTCCATGTAGACTTAGGATATGGTGGGAATGGGAAGAGACTCCTTAGATTCAGAGCATGCCCATGAGTATACCAACAAGGCCAGTCAAGTGTGTACTGCCTTTTCTCAGATCTACAAGTCACAATGTAGTATTCTAAGGAGGAGTTGGCAGATTTGAAGCACAACTTGCAAAATAATTTGTGACATAATTTTGGCAACTAGATAGGATAAAGCCTATGAGTGAACTGAATTCTGTCTTTTTCCAGTATTATGCTTCTGCTCTTCTAAGTCTATTTTACTTGCACTGATTTCTAAATTATATTTAATATCTATATCATTTACTTTAAAATTCTAAATTGAAATGACATTTAAAAACAATGAAATGATCTTCCATTAATACACATAAAACTTTGCCAAATTTATAAACACCACTAGTCTACATTCCAAGCAAGGTAAATAATATTTCTATCTCCCCAGAAAGCTCTTGCATGTCACTTTTCTGTAAGTCTACCCTCCTCTACCCAAAGAAGTAGCCACTATTCTGATTTCCAGAAACAAAAATAGATCCTATTCTAAAACTTTACATGGATATAACTATGAAGCAAGTATTCTTCTGTGTTTGGCTTCTTTTCTCAATACAATGTTTTGAGGTATATTAATGTTTCTATATGTATCATAAAATAGGTACCCTAGTTTTTCCTTTTTAATTATAGCAGTATCCTATAGTGAAAATGTACTATGTTTTGTTTACCTATTCTTTGATGTATATTTGGGTTTCCAATTTCTGATTCCACTTACTGTGTTTCTTTTGATTATAGATCAAATTTTTCTGCATCTTTGTATATATTATCATTATTATATTATGGGCATTGTTTTTATTGAATAATTTTGAAGATTGGAGTATAACATTTTGTTTTATTTTATTTCAAAGAGACTGTCAGCCTGTGTTTTGTGATAGTTAGGGTGAGGGACTGTTTATTCTGATTTTTCTTAGAACTGAGTTAAGCTGGGCTGGGTCACAGTTTTAATCACCTGGAGGACACCTGGGATTAGCTCAACCTCCTACCCTTGGTGTTTCCAGCAGTGCCCTTTTTACATTGTTAATGTTTAAGATAAGGATTAAATAAGTTTCAGTTTCAGAAAATTTTGGTGCTTTTAAAATTCAATTCTGGCAGGGAGTCTGAATCTAAGCACTATAAACATATGCTGAAGCACCTGGTTTCTTTCTGATTTCCTTCGCCCTTTCACAGCCACTTCTCCAACAAAATTTTGTAAGATGTGTTTGTTTATTGAGGGGAGAATTGTTGAGCTATGTGATTAATTTTTGTGTTTGGGTTTTTCCAGGTACTGGTCCATCCCAATAGCCTACTCTATAATCTCATGCTCAGTCTCTTTATCTTGGCAGGTTCACTCATCTGCCAAACTGAACCCACCCAGGAATTCACTACTACCAGTATGAATGCTGAAGGACTTGCAGCATACCAAGGAGAGGCTTATTTCTCATGGGAATTTAGTTTATCAGACTTCTTTGCATCTATCACTTTTCACTAACCCCACACAAAAATATTTTCTATTTTGTTGTACTTTTCTTTTTTTTCTGCCTTATGCTGTAGAGAAGATCCCCAGAACTTACTTATTTCACATAACTGAAACTTTTTACCCTGGGTCAACATCTCCTGATTTCTCCTTCCTCCAGCCTGTGGCAACCACCATTCTACCCTTTGCTTCTACGTGTTTGATTATTGTCCTCCTTACTTATAAGTAAGATCGTGTGGTATTTGTATTTTTGTGTCTGGCTTATTTCACTTAATATAATGTCTTACAGGTTCATCCATGTTGTTGTAAATGGCAAGATTTCCTTTAAAAAATCTGATTAATATTCCATTGTTTGTATATACCATATTTTATTTATCTATTTGTTCAATAGACATTTAGTTATTTGTTGTTTCCATATCTTGACTAGTGAATAATGTTACAATGAACATAGGAGAGCAGTCATCTTTTTAAGATCCATCCTTCAATTCCTTTGGAGATATACTGAGAAGTGGGATTGCTGGATCAAATCATAATTCAATCTTTAATTTTTAAAGGAAACTCCATATAGTGCTTTGCACATAGTAGTTGCACTAATTTATTTCCACCAACAGTGTACAAGAGTTCTCTTTTTTCCATATCTTATCCAATATTTGTCCCTTAAAATATGATAGCCCACCTAACAGATGTAAGGTGATGTCTCACTGTGAATATGATACATATTTATCTGATAATTAATGATGTTGAGCACCTTTTAATATACTCATTGGCTATTTGTATGTTTTTTAGGAGAAATGTCTTTTTAGGTACTTTGCCTTTTTTTTTAACCGGGTTGTTTTTCTTTTTTGCTTGTTTTTTGCTATTGGGTTGTTTGAGTTGCTTTTGCATTTTGAATATCAACTCCTTATCAGATATATCTCTCATTTCATATGTTTCCCTTTCATTTTATTAATTGTTTAATAGCTTATCAAACAAAACAATATATGTGCAGAAGCTTTTTAATTTGATGCAAAGTTACTTGTCTATTTTTGGGTAGTTGCATATGCTTTTGGTATCATACCTGATAAATTATTGCCCAATTCAGTGACTAAAAGCTCATTCCCTATGTTTTTTTCTAAGAGTTTTATTGTTTCAGATTTTATGTTTTTAAGTCTTTAATTCATTTTGAGTTGATTCTTGCATGTAGTACGATAGAAAATTTCAATTCCATATTTTTTTGCATGTAAATATCCAACTTTCCCAACATCATTCATTATTTTTACTTTTAGAGATGAAGTCTCACTCTGTCATCTAAGCTGAAGTACAGTGGTGCAATCACAGCTCACTACAACCTTGAACTCCAGGACTTCAGTGATCCACCTGCCTCACTCTCCCAAGTAGCTGGGATTGCAGGTATAAACCATAGTGCCTGGCTCTCAGCACCATTTTTGAAAGAGATAGATTTCTCCACTATTTTGTACTCTTGACATACTTATTGAAAATCAGTTGACCTTATATGCACACATAGGTTTATTTCCAGACCCACTATTCCATTAGTCTATATGTCTGGTTCATTTTGGTTTATTGTTTTGTATTTTATTTTATACCAGTACCATACTGGTTTAATTACTGTAGCTTTATAATATGTTTTAAAATCAGGGGGTGTGACACCTCTAGCTTTGTCCTTGCTCAAAATTGCCTTGGCAATTTGGGGCATTTTTATAGCTCCAAATGAATTTAATATTTTTTTCCTATTTTTGTAAAAAATACTATTAAAGTTAAATCTACAGATTGTCAAATCTACAGGAAGGATAGACATTTTAACAACATTAATTCTTTCAATCCATGAACATGCAATGGTCTTCCATTTATTTATGTCTTTTAAATTTTTTTGGTCAATGATTTATAGTTTTCAGTGTACAAATCTTTCTACCTCCTTAGTTAAGTTTATCCTTAAGTATTTTATTATTTCTGATGCTATTACACTATTACAAATTGAATTGTTTTCTTATTTTCTTTTTGGACAGGTAATTGTTAGTATATAGAAATAAAGTGATTTTGTATTTGGATTTTGTATTCTATGACTTTACTGAATTCAGCTCTTAGTTCTAACAGATTTTGCTTTTGTTTAGTTTTGTGTGTGTGTGTGTGTGTGTGGAATCTTTTGATTTTTCTAAAGTATGTCATCTGCAACCAAAGATAGTTTTACCTCTTCCTTTCTGATTTGGATGCCTTTTCTTTTTCTTGCCTAAATTATTTAGCTATGACCTCTAGCATTATGTTAACTAGGAAAGGTGAGAGTGGGCATTCTTGCCTTGTTCCAGATCTTAGAGGAAAAGCTTTCAGCTTTAAATCATTGAATGTGGTGCTAGCTGTGTGGGTTTTTTAAATATATTAATGAACTTTACTTTGTTGAGGTAATTCCCTCTATAATTTGTTGAGAGTTTTATCATAAAAGAGTGCTGATGTTGTTAAATGCTTTTTCTGCATGAATTGAAATGAACATGTGATTTTTATCATTCATTCAGTTAATGAGGTTTATTACATTGATTAATCCACATATGTTGAAACGTCCTTGCATCCCAGGGATAAATCTTACTTGGTCATGGTGTATGATGCTTTTAATGTGCTACTGTATTTGGTTTGCTAATATTTTGTTGACGATGTTAATCAGGGACACTGGTTTGTATTTTATTTTTTTCACATTGTTTTTGTCTGGCTTTAATACAAAGGCAATTCTAGCCTCATAGAATGAGTTGGCAAGTATTCCCTCTTGCAAGGATTTTTTGCTTGACACAGGAGTGAAGGTCTTCTTTGGTCTTCTATATCCTGAATGGAAGCAGATGTTTTTATTCATATACTTATTTAATTATGTCTATATTATTTGTATTCATTTTAGTAATTGCATTTCTTTTAAATAGGAAAGACAAGAAAATTATGAAGAAAAAAAGAAGAAAGGAAGAAGGTAAAGAAAAGGAGAAGGGAATGAAATGTCAGCTCAGTAAAATCAGGGATTTTTGTCCATTTTGTTCATTGCTTTATCCAAGTGTCTACAACAGAACTGGCAGGTAAAATGTACTCAATAAGCAGTTGCTTAATAAATATATGAGTAAAGAAATGAATACATAGTAAATTAGGTCTGAATACTTGATACTTTTCAGGTCTAAAATGAAACAATTAATGGGAACATATTATGGAGGAGCACTTCTATACTTGTTCATTAATGACTACAACTTTTACCACTCCCATTGGCCGCTGTCCCTCCGAAGTTAAAAGCAAATTAAAGGATAGGCTTGATTAGATGCATAATCTCAGTTTAGGTAGAACTATTCTAATTCTTGTTGTATTCACTAATTGCATAATCATTTGAATAATAATTGCCCCCATGTAGATTTTTAGAGAGATTGGGATAAGAACAGAAATCAGCTTGTCCCTGGGAATGGCTACTATTCATAGTTGAATAGAACTGCATCTTGCAGTTTAATGCTCAACAACATCTAATGGCAGAATAGCATGTCTGCTTTGGAAAGAGGTATTAGACACTCTGCCTGAAGTCTTCCCACTTATACTGTGACACATACAAAGGTTTCAAGCACACTCACAGCATTCCATTCCCTTACTCAGTAATCTCTGAGATTTCTTGACATTTTTAGCTAAAACTCCTCAGGCCGGATGATGTTAACAAGATTTCTACGTTAATCTCTCTCTGATAATGCAATGTTAACTCTCAAATGTTTCCAATAAATTATTAGGGCTGTCACACTAAACAACTTCTTTTATATTGTATAGCTTATATGGGTATGTTTGGTAAGGCTGTTTAAGCTGCTAATTCCAACATAGTTTTATACTTATTACACAAAAACACTGAATTTCATATCCGATTTTATATTGTTTGTTTATCCTAAACTCCTACTCTTGCACTTATGCATAAGGCTAAAAACATTAGCTTTATATCTCAATGGAAAAGTAGAATAATTGGGTGATCACAAATATAATCATTTATTGGGGCCTAGAATGTATACTCCATACAGAATTTTTCTCTCTTACTGACTACTATATCTCCAATAACTAAGAATGTATGATATATTACACACACTCAGCAAAGATGTGTGGAATTTATCAATAAACTATTGTGAACCAGTTACTGAAATATGTTTTTTTCTTTCATACTATAACTCTATGAGCTAAATGCCTTTACACAAACTTTATGGATGAGGTAATTGAAAAGATTGAATAACTTATCCAATGTTATAGAGCTAACAAGTCCATGAACAAAGATTTAATCTATGTCTCTCTGAATCTCAGACATAAACTTTTTTTCTTTCCCTTTTCCCAAGACATAAACTCTTGCTTTATACTTTTTCTCCCTATTTCAAACAACTCTTTTTGATACTCAGTTAATCTAACTCAACAGTAATGACTATTCTACATGGATCACTTATTTCATATATCTTCTACAACATTTAGAATCAGCAAACATTACTCAACACTATGATATTATTTTATTGTGACATATAATTGCACTTATTTATTTAAGAGATCATAAGCTCTCTTTTTATGGAGACATTCTCTTTCTATGGAAATTCTCAAAGTTCTTAGGTATCTAAGTACCTGTAGAAGAATCAGAATATAAAGCAGACATGGCCTGCTGCTTGCTGGTATAAAGTTTAATGGGAGCACTGCCATCTTCATTCATTTATGTGTTGTCTGTCTCTACTTTTCTGCTCTAAATGCCTAGTAGAGTACTTATTTACAAGACAGATCTTCTGGCACACAAAGCTTACAACATTTACTATCTGGCCCTTTACAGAAAGTTTGTCAATCCCTGGTATAATAGAAAATCTTAATCTTGGGATCAAAAAGATATGATTTCAAATTTTCCCACTTATAACAGAGATCTATAATCATAGACAATTAACCAAATCTGAAGTCTTACAGAATTCTCTAAAACTAAGGAGTAAGTGTATCCAAAGCACTTATTAGACTAGGCATGTTGGCACACATCTGTAGTTCCAGTTACTCAGAAGGTTGAGGAGGAGAGGTTTTCTTAAACCCCAGAGTTAGAGGCTGCAGTGAGCTATTATAATGTCACTACATTCCAGCCTGGATAACAGAGAAAGATCCTGTCTCTAAATAAATAAATAAAGCACTTATTAAGTAATAGAAACTCAGAAAGATCATGCTGCTACTGCAGCTATCTTACTACTGCTGATATAATTCTGATTCATTGTTTACTAGTTACCAGGATTGAGCTAAGTGCTTTAGATGCATAATTTTATGTAGTTTACCCAAAGGCCTTGTGTTGTAGGTGTTTTTTTTGTTTTTTGTTTTGTGTGTTTTTTTTTTAGATAGAGTCTCGCTCTGTCGCCCAGGCTGGAGTGTAGTGGTGCAATCGTGACTCACTGCAACCTCCTCCCTAGTTCAAGCAATTCTCCTGCCTCAGCCTCCTGAGTAGCTGGGATTACAGGTGCTCGCCAGCATGCCCAGCTAATTCTTTTGTATTTTTAGTAGAGAGAGGGTTTCACCATGTGGGCTAAACTGCTCTCGAACTCCTGACTTCGGCCTCCCAAAGTGCTGGGATTACAAGTGTGAGCCACCACGCCCAGCCGATATTATTTTTTTTTAAATCTTCACGTATGTTAGAAAAACAAATTAACTTCTCTGTGATCCAAAAACAAGTGAAAGAGCAAGGATTCAAAGGCAGGTAATCTAGGAGGCAAGATGGCAGTTGTGCAAAAGCATTGCTTTTTAACACCCTCACACCTTCTCACAAAAACAGAGCTATTAGTGTAGCCAAAGATAAAATGCATGGAAAACATCTTTGCTTTGGCAGCATACGATATTGAAGGCTGAGTTTTCTAGAAGCGTATATTGAGATGGAATCGGGTGCAAGTTTTTCACTAGGAATCCATAACTGTGAAAGGAAAGTGCCGGAATTAGAATTGAGTAAAGGGAGAAGTTATAAACTGCAATACAAGCCAGACAAAGCTTGGTCAGCCCAACGTGGAGTTCTGGAATAAATCCTGCCTTTCAGAGTTGACTCATGGTGGGTAGTAACAGCAGTCACTAGATGCAGGCTGCTACACGAAAGGTGTGATTTGGGGGTGCATCAGTCTCTGAAGCTAAAGAGGAGGAGCTGAGAGCTGAAGACTCTGTGTTGACCACAGTTCCTGAGGCTGGCGGCAGGTCCTTGTTTAAAGAGAGATCTGGGTTACATCCTGCATGTCTCCCACAATTCACACTTTGTACTGCTCAGATCTGTTGTTCCACATGTATTTGGGGAGTTAGCTCCTCCAGGATTCCCATGAGCCTCTCTTATTGAGAGGAAACTGAGAAGAGGGAGGTTAGTAGAACAAACCAAGAAACTGCACTTGGTCTTGAGATCGCAATTGATACCTTCATCTTTTCCACCACCAACTAGTCTGAATGCACCTCACTCTCAACTACTAGCTCTACTAGCTATGATCACTTATTGCTATTCCCAAGTGGCGTGAGCCCCTGGTCATCATGCCTTTTTCAGCCTGGGGCTCCTGTGACAGTGCATTTATAATCAAAACTGGACAAAGGAACATATGAGGCAACCAAGTAGACCATCTGCATTCCTCACAAATTCACTCTTATCTCCATTGTGCAACAGTATCCCAAACTTCTGAAAATTGAAGCCAATTACCCTTGCCAAAAGAGTGACTATTCTTGTCTGCTTGTCCATGAACACAAGGGGATATAGTGTGTAGGCAGAAGCCATAGCTAATAATTCAACAGGACACAGGTGCCCCAGGACTCATTTGGAAATCAAGGCCTCTAACGCTGGAGATCCTGCAGTTGCAGGGATGAATTCAATATCACTAGTAAACAAAGCAAAGCAAACAAATATACAAAGAAATTAAATGAAAACAGTATCAGTCTCTTTTTGAGAAGTTACATACTCATCATTATTATGTCATTCCTCTACCTGCAACTCCTATTTCTGTTTAATTTATGATGAATTTTAACTAAAGAAGTTGGAGTATTAGTCATCTATTGTTACATGTGTAAAGGAACTTTAAATATAAATGGAAATGATATGTATAAAGAGAATATGTATAAAGAGATTTTAATAACATAGGAAAGGTATATGTTTTCATACAAATGTCAAATATAAAGTTGTGGACAACATGAAATTTTTTTCTACAGCCTCTTTTCCAATCATATTTATAATTAATTAAACATAATACTTACACTTGGAAGAAATATTGTACCAAGACTGCTCACAGTCAGAGATGAACTCATTCCAGACATGAAAAATTGCTAAATGTATATCAATAAAAATAATGAAGAAATCCACTGGAGACTAGTCCATGATTCCTCTCCCAAGGTAGAGTGTTTCTAAGATGTATATGGTAAGCAGCTATGGCACATGTTCAATGACATCACTTAAATAGAGAGGTGTGGACTCAAGTTGAAAGTAGACTTTGGTATTGCTGTATTTCATTCATCTCCTAGATTTCACATTGCTTGTCTTATTATCACGGGGATATTGCCAGTGGCATGAAGGAGCATTTGCCTTTGCTTTTGGCACAAAGAGCCACTCTAAGCAGAGTAGGGACCAGTGTAAAAGTCCTGTTTGAAAATTATTCATGCTATTCTACTCCTGAAGTTGTTGATTCTCCACATTAATATTTGACCAAATGTCCCCTTTGACCTGAATCCAGCAGGTGAAAGATTTTAGCAGACTTATATGCAAGAAACAATTCACCTTCTAGTTCACTGTAAGCTACTATAAGGCAAACAGAGATTTGTAACTATATGTAAAAGAGAAAAAAAATACAAAAACATAAAAAGAGTATACAGTTTAAATAATTTTCTCTAAACTTGCAAAGAAGTAGTGTCACACTGAAATAGACATATATCATAAAATTTAAAAAATGGAAAAATTTAAAAAGATTTTTAGAAAATATCGGCTGCACTTTCAGAAGACATTACTAATGGCACAAGCAGCCTTTTAGCTAGGTATAGAATTGTGGAGTCACACGCATTTTGCTGCGTAGCTCTATAAGTGGAACTCCTTTGTCTTCAGACTATGTTGCATTGAAAAAATGTGAGATCCATCTAACATTAACCTATTTTTAATTGATTGGGTATTTGGGAGATTCTTTACCTTTAAAATGTAAATATTTAACCAGGCTGTATCAAGAAATATACTTTACTTTTTGCTTATTATTTTTAAAAACAATATATATCTCTACTTTTACACAGAAGACACTTCCACAATGAAATTAAGTGCTTAATTTTTTTCTCAAACTATCAATCTCATAGTTAATAATGGAACCCTAGAGGGTCTCTCAGTAAAATCACACAGAATGACAATCATAAGACTGTTAGATGCTTAAAAAAGTAAGGTAAGGTATGAAACAAGTAGCAGACAAAATTATCTTTTTTTCCTTAAATAACTTTTCTAAAATAACAGCATTAGCCTTGTAGATTTAATTGCCTTTTTATACAACTTAATAAAACCAATGAGGATAAATAGTAAGATTTTCAATACTATGACTGAAACAGAATCTACATTTAAAAATCAGGAACAAAACCAAAAAGACTTTATTACACACTAGCAGTAGAGAAATAAGAGAAATAATAATAATCATAACACTAGCACAGAAAAATCCAAATAATAACAGTAATATGAATCATGGAAGAATTGTGTGTTGAAAACTATAACTACTTATTAAAAGGTATAATGATAGACTTATACAAAGGGAAAGCAATCATCCTAGGAAAGAACCAAGTATCACAATATTTGAAATTAATGTCAAGCTAATTTTTAAGTTTATTTATACTTAATAAAAACTATACCTATGGTAAACTATAAGGATGCAATATTTTCTTATGCAAAAATCAGTTTAACTCAATTTGAATTGTTTTGTGGGAATTAAAAAGCTTTTCATTTTTCTTGGGTGATTAAGCATGAGAAACCACTTTTGGCATTTTTAAAAATGAAAAGTATTAATAAATTCTTCCCTCACTAGATTTTAAAAAGTATTAATAGGTAAATAATCAAAAGTATAATACTGGTAGTAGAATAGCGAGCAAATCAATTAGTGATGAATAGAAAAACTCTCTAACTCCCTCTCTATATATTTAACTTATTATATTTTAATAAATTTAATAATTTAATAAATTTATATATTTAATATATATTTAATAAATTACTTGCAATGCACAAAAAACTGGTATTCAGAAAGAAAAGAAAAAAATTGCACTCTTCCAAGAAAATAATGGAATAAAAAATTCAAGTAGTTTAAAGCAGCAGTTCTCAAATTGTGGTTATTTGAACCCTGGAGGTCTCTAAAACTTTTTTGAGGAGTCAGTGAGATTTAAAAAAATTATAATGATAACAATTGTTGTAGAGTTTTTCCCACTAAGTTGACATTTGTCCTGATGGTGCAAAAACAATAACAGGCAAAACTGCTGGTGTGCTTCACTAGTATTCATTGTGTTCATTACTGCCATGTGCCGTCAGGAAAATAAAACCAGCTTTACCTAAGAATATCCTTGACAAAACCATAAAAGTTATTAATTTTCTTTGATATTGACCTTTTAATAAGACTTTCTAATATCCTGTGTGACAAAATGGAAAATATGCAGAAAACATTCTGGCCTATGTGGAAGTATAATGTTGATTTTGAAGAAAATTGCATATCTGATTGAGTTGGAGGTGAAACTAGCTGCTTTTTTCACAAAAAAACATTTTTATTTCTAAGAAAAACTGGCAGACAAACTACAGTTAATGAATAAATTGAGCCTGCCACATCAAGGAAAACAACTGGCCATGTGTTTTGCCAATAAAAAAATCTGAGCTTTCAAGCAAAAATTAGAATTTTGGAAAACTTGTTATCTACCAACATAAGCCTGACCGTGCCCAGACACCTAAAGATTTTTCTGAGATCCATGGTAATATACTGAATGTGATTTTTTAATATTGTGTAATTAATGCTGTCAAAACTTTGAAGATCTGTATAGTTCAGTGATCAATATTTTTCCAAGTAAGTAATGTATTATGTTCCCAAATCATGCATGAGTAAATAATTCATCAAAAGTACAAGAAAAACTAACAGCTTTTAATGTAACAATATGGAAAGTTAATTCATATGTCTTCAGATTCTGGTCAGGTGTGGTTGCTCATGCCTGCAATCCCAGCACTTTGGGAGGCCAAGAGAGGCAGATTATGAGGTCAGGAGTTTGAGACCAGCCTGGCCAACATGGTGAAACCCTTTCTCTACTAAAAATACAAAAATTAACCAGGCATGGTGTCACGTGCCTGCAATTCCATCTACTCAGGAGGCTGAGGAAGGAGAAGAGTTTGAACCTGGGAGGCAGAGATCGCAGTGATCCAAGATCACGCCACTGCACTCCAGCCTGGGTGACAGAGCAGAGCAAGACTCCATCCCTCCCCTTAAAAAAAAAAAGGAAAGAAAAAAAGAATAAAAAGGAAAAAAGAAAAAAAAAACTGACTTGCTGAGTTTTGCTGTAGCATCAAACAAAAATATCCAACATTTTCTGAAAAGGCCATACAAGTACTGCACACTTTTTCAACTACGTATCTTTGTGAAATCAGATATGTTTCACTGACTTTGATCAAAACAAACTATCACGACAAATTGAATGCAGAAACAGAATATGAAAATCCAGCTGTTTTCTATTAAGCTAGATATTGAAGAGATTTGCAAAAAGGTAAAGTAATATTACTTGTCTCAAAAATTGTTTTTGTTTAAAAAATGTAGCTATTTTTCCTTACAAATACATCAATTATGTTAACATAGTAAGTTATTGTTATTTAGCAATACTTTTTAAACAGTTTAACAACAAAATTATTTTTAAAGTATTGCCAAAATGTAATTGTAAAATGTCTCACTTTTAATTTCTAATATAATATACATGGCAAGGTATAACTTATATAAACAGAGACTCTCTGAAGTCCTCAATAACTTTTAAAGGACAAAATGATCCTACTAACAAAATATTTGAAATTCATTACTTCAAAATTTTCATTTAAAAAAAGTATTAAACACTTGAAAAAATGAAAACATGATTTAGTTTTTTTTTTTTTTCCCCATATGGAGAATTCTGCATTCAGACAAGCAGTGGAAGAACTACCAAAGGAAAAAAAAAATGAGTCTTTCAAAACACAAAAGTGAAATGTCCATGAATAAGAAAATATCTTTAAAAGTTTAATTCACACTAAAAATCAAATCATAAGAGATACAATTTGCCAAAATTTAAGATTAATATTTACTAGAAAAAGATCCTGTATATATCAAACAAAAAATTCACAACATGAAAATATGTAAAGAACAGCTCAGAGAAGTAGAAATAAGATAAAAGGAACACACATGCACTCACACACACAATCATATTCTCCCACTCTCACAATCTTGCTTATAATTTAATAAATGCCACATAGATAAGAAATATTTGAGGAGAATGGCGCAAACCCCGGAGGCGGAGCTTGTAGTGAGCTGAGATTGGGCCACTGTACTCCAGCCTGGGAGACAGAGTGAAACTCCGTCTCAAGAAAAAAAAGAAAAAGAAAAAAAAGAAAAAAAAAGAAACATTTGCTTTTGGCCTAATAAATCAGCTATATTTTTTTTTAAAAAATGACAACATTCATTTTTGGTGAAAAAATATAACTTAAAACATGCTGTCAGATGCTATTTGTGAAAATGTAGAATGGTGGAATGTTTATGAAATACAATTTGGCAAACATGAAAAATCATGACAACATTCCTACTCTTTCACCTGGTAATTCCACTTTCAAATAATTATAATAAAGTATTCCCAAATTGGGGAAAAATATATAGTTATAAGAATGTTTATTATAGTATTATAAACAATACACAAATCTCATAACAAACTATATTAATAATTGTTGTGGGAAGTCAGGGAACCCGAATGGAGGGACCAGCTGAAGCCATGGCAGAAGAACATAAATTGTGAAGATTTCATGGACATTTATTAGTTCCCCAAATCAGTACTTTTACAATTTCTTGCGGCTCTCTTTACTGCAATCTCTGAACATAAATTGTGAAGATTTCATGGACACTTATCACTTCCCTAGTCAATACCCTTCTGATTTCCTATGCCTGTCTTTACTTTAATCTCTTAATCCTGTCATCTTCATAAGCTGAGGAGGATGTATGTCACCTCAGGACCCTGTGATGACTGTATTAACTGCACAAATTTTTTGTAGAGAATGTGTGTTTGAACAACATGAAATCTGGGAACCTTGAAAAAAGAACAGGATAACAGCAATGTTCAGGGAACAAGGGAGATAACCTTAAACTCTGACTGCTGGTGAGCCGGGTGGGACACAGCCATATTCCTCTTCTTTCAAAAGCAAATAGGAGAAATATTGCTGAATTCTTTTTCTCAGCAAAGAACATCCCTGAGAAAGAGAATGCATCCCCTAGGGTAGGCCTCTAAAATGGCTGCTTTGGGGGCAGCTGTCTTTTACGGTCATAGACAAAGGGATGAAATAAGTCCCGGTCTCCCATAGCGCTTCCAGGCTTATTAGTATGAGGAAATTCCAGCTTAATAAATTTTGGTCAGACCAGTTGTCTGTTCTCAAACCCTGTCTCCTGATAAGATGTCATCAATGACGATGCGTGCCTAAAACTTCATTAGTAATTTTAATTTCACCCTGTCCTGTGGTCCTGTGATCTCGCCCTGCCTCCATTTGCTTTGTAATATTTTATTACCTTGTGAAGCATGTGATCTCTGTGACTCACACCCTATTGGTAAATTCCTCCCTTTTTGAAATCTGCTAATAAAAACTGCTGGTTTTATGGCTCAGGGAGCATCACGGAACCTGCTGACATGTGATGTCTCCCCCGGACACCCAGCTTTAAAATTTCTCTCTTTTGTATTCTTTCCCTTTATTTCTCAGATCAGCCGATGCTTAGGGAAACAGAAAAGAACCCACATTGAATATCGGGGATGGGGTTTCCCAAAACTATGGGTCACAGGGAGTACAAAAATTACATTTATCTCTTCTATATTAAACTCTATTTAAAATGGAACGGTTTGAATGCCCATGAAAAATATGGTCACTCTATTCAGAGCAGTGCTAAAATTCTGTCCTTGGTCTCTTGAAAAAGGAACCTTAGATACTGTTAAAACAGGGAAGGGTCCAAGTAACCATGGAAAATATTGTCACTCTATTCAGGGCAGTGGAAAAATACTGTCCTTGGTTTCATAAAAAAGGAACCATACATGTGAAAGTATTGGATCTTGTTGGTACAACATTCCAGGAACTGGTCTCAACAGGGAATTTTGTTCCCGTCACTGTTTGGGGTGACTGGGCCTTGGTACTTGCCGTCCTAATACCTCCTCAACCTTCCTCTCCCATACGGCCTCCATTATCTGATCAGCCTCTCCCATCAGCTACTCCTCCCCCACCTGACAATGCTGAAAATTCAATGTCTAACTCTGGTGACTTTGGCTTAACGTTATCCCCGGATGATCTTACTTCTTTTCAGGAGGAGTCGGTACTTGAAGCTCCCGCAGTCCCAACTCACACTGCCTGGGACCATATATATGCTAATTCTTCCCTCTTCAAACCTTTGCAGCATTTGCCTCTGGGCGTCACCTAACAGCTCCGGGACCAAACTACAATTTACCTATAATTCTTCAGGCCCTCCCCTGTCCACTTCAGCCCCTCACCCTCCTGTCATTTTGGTTCCTCAACTGGTCACTTTGCCATCCATTCACCCTGCTTCTCTGTATCCTTCATCACACATGAACACCAGTAATCACCAGTATACTTGTACTCCTTCTGCTCTCCCAATCACCTTTTCTCACACTCTCATTCCAGTCTGACCCCCTCACCCTCAGTTTCCCTTATCTACACATGCTTTTCCTGTCACTTCTATGCCGACTCCGTCTCAGATGCCTACTCTTGAAACTTCGATGCAATGCTTATTATGCCAAAACAAAGAAACAAGTGGATTAGACACTTGGACTTATCTGGTCACACTAGACCCACCTAAATTCCAAGGGGTATAAATGCATCATTATGTACCTCTTAATCTTACCTTTTTAAAAGAATTTAAGGATGCTTGTACTCAGGATGGTCCTACTTCTCCTTATGTTAAAATGATATTACAAACTTTTTGTACAGGGGTCAGTTTATTTCCTTGAGACTGGGAACTTTTGGCAAAAGCTGTTCTGACACCATCTCAGCATTTACAATTTCATACTTGGTGGTCAGAAGAGGCCCATTTGCAGGCTCAACTAAATCAGACTAATGGCATTCTAGTTACTCAGGCTCAGCTCACAGGCTCCAATAGTTTCTCTGATACTTATGCCCAATTAGGCTTTGATACTCTTACCACGAAACAAGTAACAAAGGTGTGTATGAGAGGTTGGGATAAATTACGTGCTCCAGGCCAAGCTCCTGTTTCTTTTACCACAGTTAAACAAGGTCACTCTGAATTATATCCTGATTTTTTAGCTAAATTACAAGATGCTGTTGAAAAATCTGTCTCTGATGGGTGTGCTCAAGGTATTCTCCTTCATATGTTAGCTTTTGAAAATGCCATCCATGAGTGTAAAATGGCCATGTGTTCTGTCCAACGACGAAATTTATCTGATCATGAAGTGTTGCCTGCATATATTAAAGCTTGTGAAAGCATTGGATCAGACACCCACAAAGCTATTCTGTGGGCACTGGCCATGAAGGACACCAACCAAACTAGTCCCACTAATTATTTTCTTGGAGGCTGCTGTAATTGCAGCCAACTTGGTCATGCTCAAAAAAATTGCACTGTTTAATACTTAAAAGTGGCCAAGCCGGCTCAACAAACATGGCCAAATGCTGCTGCTACTGTTTGCCCATGTTGTCACAAAGGTAAACATTGGGCAAGTAATTGCCGTTCTAAGTGTAATATAATATAGATAGAGACTTCCTGCCACAACACCAGGGAAACGGGGAGCGGGACCAGTTCCAGGCCCCGACATCAAATGGGATGCTTCAGACTCTGACCAACATTGCATTTCCACTTCAGGCGGTCCCAAAGCAACCCCCAGCACAAACTTACCTACAGCCAACCCAAATGAGTCCCAGCCTCTCCTTCTGTCTCAGTACAATGCTTGTCCACCTCCACGGTAGGGGGTGGGGCGGTTGATCTCTGTAGTACTATTCCTCTGAATTTACTACCTAACTCTTTGCCTTTAATTGTCCCCATGGGGGTCACTGGCCCTTTACCTCAAGGTTCAGTGGGTCTGGTGTTAGGTAGGGCATCCACCTCCGCTAAAGGAATCACCATTCATACTGGTCTCATTAATTCTGATTCAGTTGATGAGATTAAATTAATCATGTCTGCCAAGGTTCCTGTTCCCATTCCAGCTGGTAAGTCAATTGCTTAATTGCTTTTACTACCTAATATCGTTCTAAACAAAAGAGATAAGACACGTGGCCCTGGGATGGGCTCTGGTGGTGAAAAGGCCACCTATTGGATCAATGTAATTTCTAAACAACGGCCCACAGGCATTATACACATTCAGGGAAGAAAGCTGGAGGGCCTAGTAGATACAGGTACTGATGCTTCTGTTATTTCCTCTAGTTTATGGCCTTCCTCCTGGCTTTAACATCCCGCTAACATGGGACAAGAAAGTGTTGGAAAAGCCCAGGAAGTTTATGAGAGCACATTTATCTTGCCTTGCACTGGTCCTGAGGGTCAAAAGGGTACAGTTCAGCCCTGTATCACGTCAATTCCCATTAATCTTTGGGGTAGAGATTTACTGGCACAATGGGGGGCTGAAATTAACATTCCACATAACTCTTATAGTGCTCCCAGTCAGCATATGATGGAAAACATGGGGTTTATTCCTGGGCTCGGGCTCGGTCCAAAACATGAAGGGATTACTAAACCCCTCCCAGTTACTATAAAAGAAAACAGGGTGGGTTTAGGTTATCCATTTTAGTGGCGGCCGCTGCCACGCCTCCTGATCCTATCCCTTTACAATGGAAATCTGACACACCTGTTTGGATTCAGCAGTGGCCGCTTTCTAAAGAAAAACTGGAGGCTTTAACTCAATCGGTTTCTGAACAGTTACAACTTGGAAATGTGGAACCCTCTCTTTCCCCCTGGAATTCTCCTGTGTTTGTGTTTCTAGTGAAAAAGAAATCAGGCAAGTGGTGGATGGTAACCAATTTAAGGGCCATTAACGCTGAAATTCAACCTATGGGAGCTGTTCAACCTGGCATGACTGCCCCTGCTTTAATACCTAAAAATTGGCCTCTCATAGTTATTGATCTTAAAAATTATTTTTTTATATTGCTTTACATAAATCAGATTGTGAAAAATTTGCTTTTACTGTACCATCTATCAATAATCAGGAGCCTGCAGCTCATTATCAATGGAAAGTACTTCCTCAGGGAATGCTGAATAGCCCTATGATCTGCCAGCTTTATGTTGGACAAGTGCTTTCACCAGTTCAAGCCCAATATCCCCAGGTATATATTCTTCATTATATTGATGATATTTTAATTGCTGCTCCCACTGATAAATAATTAATTGATTGTTATCAAATTTTGAGCAGCCGTGTTACAAAGGCTGGATTACACACCACTCAGGATAAAATTCAACAGACCTGTTCAATATTTAGGAATGGTGGTCAATGACACATTGAACCTCAAAAAGTTCAAATTAGGACAGATTCCTTGAAAACTTTAAATGACTTCCAAAAACTTTTGAGTAACATTAATTATTTAATAGCTACTTTAGGTATTCCGACCTATGAGCTGTCTAACTTGTTTTCTATGCTGCGGGGAGATTCTGATCTCCGCAGTCCCAGGACTTTGACCCCTGAGGCTTTACTGGAACTGGAATTCATAGAGGAAAGAATCCAGACTGCCGAGTTATCTAGATTACAGCCATTTCAGCCTTTTCAGCTTCTGGTTTTTGCTTCATTACACTCCCCTACTGGACTAATAATTCAACATAATGATTTAGTAGAGTGGTGTTTTCTTCCTCATTCGGTGTCAAAAACTTTGTCTGTTTATCTGGAACAAATAGCCATATTAATTGGACAGACTCGGTGTAGAATACTTCAAATTTCTGGATTTGATCTGAATTTAATTGTAATTCCTTTAAATCGGCTCAAAGTTCAAGCTGCCTTTCAACATTCCATACTGTGGCAAAGCCACTTGACTGATTTTATTGGTGTTATTGACAATCATTATCCAAAAAGCAAATTGTTTGATTTTATAAAAATGACATCTTGGGTGGACCCTCAATTAACCAAAAATAAGCCCATTCCTGAGGCCGTTACCTGATGGCTCCAGTAATGGCAATGCTGGCTATGTAGGTCCTACAGATAAGCTTATTTCTACCTCTTATACTTCTGCTCAAAAGGCAGAGTTAATTGCTGTGATTACTGCCTTACAGGATTTCCCCAAACCTTTAAATATTGTCTCTGATTCTGCTTATGTTGTACATGCAACTAAAAATATAGAAACTGCTACTATCAAACATATTGATAATTCTGAATTGACTTCATTATTTTCAAGGTTATAACAGGCAGTTCGCCAACATAGACACTCTTTCTATATTACACATATTAGATCTCATACCACTTTATCAGGACCCATGTCTGCCGGTAATCATAAGGTTGACTGTTTGGTCTCTTTTACAACCCAAGAAGCTCAGGAGTTCCATAAGCTCACTCATGTCAATGCTGCTGGATTAAAAGATAAATTTGCCCTTACCTGGAAACAGACTAAGTTTAGGGTTCACAGCTGCCCTCAGTGCCAGGTCTTCCTACTTCCAAATCAGGAACCTGGCATTAATCCCAGAGGCCTAACTCCTAATGCTTTATGGCAAATGGATGTGACTCATGTTAGCTCCTTTGGCAGGCTGTCATATGTACATGTTTCTGTAGATACCTTCTCAGGTTTTATCTGGGTGACTTGCCAAACAGGGGAAGGCATGGCCCATGTTAAAAAACATCTGTATTCTTGCTTTGCAGTTACGGGGCTTCCCTATCAAAGGAAGACAGACAATGCCCCTGGGTATGTTAGTAAGGCTTTTGATTTATTTATGCAACAGTGGGGAATTTCCCATATTACTGGAATCCCTTACAATCCTCAGGGACAGGCTGTGGTGGAATGGGCCAATTGCACTTTAAAAACCCAATTGTCCAAACAGTCTGAACAACGAAAACATGATTTAACTATCCCCCACTCCCAATTACATTTGGCATTGTTTACTTTAAAATTTTTAAATGTTCCTAAAGATAATGATCTAACTGCAGCCGAATGCCATTGTACAGACAAAAATTTCTCCCCAAACAAAGGCAAGCCAGTGTTATGGAAAAACTCCCAAACCAATACCTAGGAACCTGGCACAATTATAATGTGGGGAAGAGGATATGCTTTTGTTTCACAAGGAGATCATAAAACGAAAACCACAGAGAAAATACGTCCATGTCAGAGACTGCCCTCAGATGTGGTGAGATCTGTGCCAACTCCTCAGAAGCAGACACACCAAATCACAATGGGTCTGATTCAATCTTCCCTGATGGCAATGGAGACCCATCTAACTAATCCCACTTCTAATTACCTTTCTTTTTCTCCTTACAAACCTAAAATCTCACCATTTCTATTAGCCTGAAAATAACATGCCTCTATTCTTCTCTTCCTCCTCCTGCACTCAATCTGACTTACAATAGATTTATTTAATGATTCTCCTCCTTATACTTTCTGTCTCATCAGTTTCCTCTCACACTGATTTACCTGCTACACAAAATTGTTCTTATTGGGCTTATATGCCTTTTCCTCCACTTATTGGACCTCTCACCTGGATGGATGCTCCTGAGGAAATCTACACTAACAATAGCATGTGGATGCCTGGAGATACAGATGACCGTTGCCCTGCTCAACCAGAAGAAGGCACTGCATTTAAAGTTACCATGGGTTATAAATAACCCCTTATCTTCCAGATAAATTAGCTACAGAGGATCCAGGACATTTGGTTTCTGGCCTCTCCCTTTCTCCTTTAAAACAAATGAAAGGGGAAGTAATGGGAGATACCCCATACTTTCAATATAAACCTGCAGGAAAACTATGCCCTAAAAATTTTGAGGGCCCATCTAAAACTTTAATTTGGGAAGATTGTGTTAACTCACATGCAGTAATACTAAAAAATGACTCATATGCTTTAGTAATAGACTGGGCACCAAAGGGCTATTTAAAAAACAATTGCTCCTCTGGTGGAAAAGAATGCCTGGAGTCTACTTATTTTATTTCTTATTGGGAGAACAAGAATCATCATTCTACCTTACATAGGAGGTTCAGCTAATTCTTTCCCTTAAAATGGGAAGATAAAGGCATTACCCCCCACTCCCTTGCCACCCCAAGGCCTTGTATGATACTCCCCATTCTGAGCCCAGAACACCCAGAACTTTGGAAATTGGCTATTGCCATGCCTGGACTGTGAGTATGGGAAGGGGAAACTATTCTCTCTGGTCCCTGCTACCTCCCCTGTCTCTCAGTATCAATGTAGATCCAGACATTCTGCTTTACTTACCTCCAAACTGACTGTTCCTATACAGAGTTGTGTTAAGCCTCCTTATATGCTGTTAGTGGAAAATATCAAAATTTGGATGAACAATCAAACTGTCCAATGCGTTAATTGTCATTTATACACTTGTATTAACTCTCATTTTGACATCAGGAAAAGTGTAATGTTGGTTCAAGCTTGAGAAGGAATCTGGATTCCAATAACTTTGCCCAGACTTTGGGAATCCTCCCCCTCAATACATTTAATTAATGAAGTGTTACAAGGAATTCTAAAAAGATCTAAGAGATTTGTTTTCATTTTAGTCACTGTGATCATGGGCCTAATTACAGTCACTGCAACGGCCACCACTGCTGGAATGGCGTTACGTCAATCTATTCAAACTGCTCATTTTGTTAATGATTGGCAAGCAAATTCCACCTGAATGTGGAATTCTCAACAAGGCATTGATCAAAAATTGGCTAATCAAATTAATGATTTAAGACACTCTGTTATTTGGCTTGGAGATCAGGTAGTGTCTCAAACATTGCAGGAAAATGCAGTGCAATTGGAATACACTGGATTTCTGTATTACCCTGTATTCCTATAACGAGACTGATCATTCATGGGAAATGGTCAAAGGACACCTTCTGGGTAGGGAAGATAATGTATCATTGGACATAACTAAATTAAAGAAACAAATTTTTGAAACCTCTCAAGCTCATTTAACCATTGTGCCTGGAGATAAGGCATTAGATCAGGCAGCAGAAAATCTTTATGGACTAAACCCTACGACTTGGATTAAGTATACTGGGGGCTCCCCTGTAGTAAATTTTGGAATTATGTTTCTCTGTTTAATCTACTTGTTTTTAGTGTGCCAGACAAGTCAAAGAATCCTGTGTCAAAGTCAAGAGAACAAATAAGCCTTCATCGCCATGGCACATTTACATAAAAAAAAGGGAGAGATGTTGTGGGAAGTCAGGGACCCCGAACGGAGGGATCGGCTGAAGCCATGGCAGAAGAACATAAATTGTGAAGATTTCATGGACATTTGTTAGTTCCCCAAATTAGTACTTTTATAATTTCTTACAGCTCTCTTTCCTACAGTCTCTGAACATAAATTGTGAAGATTTCATGGACTCTTATCACTTCCCCAGTCAATACCCTTCTGATTTCCTATGCCTGTCTTTACTTTAATCTCCTAATCCTGTCATCTTCATTAGCTGAGGAGGATGTGTGTCACCTCAGGACCCTGTGATGACTGTGTTAACTGCACAAATTTTTTGTAGAGCATGTGTGTTTGAACAATATGAAATCTGGGAACCTTGAAAAAAGAACAGGATAACAGCAATGTTCAGGGAACAAGGGAGATAATCTTAAACTCTGACTGCTGGTGAGCCGGGTGGAACACAGCCATATTTCTCTTCTTTCAAAAGCAAATAGGAGAAATATTGCTGAATTCTTTTTCTCAGCAAGGAACTTTCCTGAGAAAGAGAATGAGACCCTGAGGGTAGGCCTCTAAAATGGCTGCTTTGGGGGCAGCTGTCTTTTGTGGTCATAGACAAAGGGATGAAATAAGCCCTGGTCTCCCATAGTGCTCCCAGGCTTTTTAGGACAAGGAAATCCCAGCTTAATAAATTTTGGTCAGACCAGTTGTCTGCTCTCAAACCCTGTCTCCTGATCAGATGTTATCAATGACAATGTGTGCCCAAAACTTCATTAGTAATTTTAATTTTGCCTTGTCCTGTGGTCCTGTGATCTCGCCCTGCCTCCATTTGCTTTGTAATATTTTATTACCTTGTGAAGCATGTGATCCCTGTGACCCACACCCTATTCATACACTCCCTCCCCTTTCGAAAATCGCTAATAAAACTTGCTGGTTTTATAGCTCAGGGAGCATCACGGAACCTGCTGACATGTGATGTCTCCTCCGGACACCCAGCTTTAAAATTTCTCTCTTTTGTACTCTTTCCCTTTATTTCTCAGACCAGTTGACACTTAGGGAAATAGAAAAGAACCCACGTTGAATATCAGGGGTGGGATTTCCCCTTATAAATAATAGAATATATAAAATTAATGCATTTGTACATTACAATATTATGTACCTATTAAAATTATGTTTTAAAGAGTTTTAGTGATGTATAAAGTATGTGCTATAATGGTATGTGAATAAGGAGAACATGATATTGAATAATCGTCTTAGTTATATGTAGGGTACTGACAATGGGAAGGCGTTTATTTCCTTCTGCATAAAAGGCAAATCTTTTCTTCTTTTCCTTTCTCCTACTTCTCTCACTATATATCAATTTGCAATTGTGTTAGTACAGAGATGCAGACAGTAATTGGACTACACTTGTTAGTTGGGTGTTATCCTAGTGTGTGACTCAGTTCCTCTAAATATTTGGTTCACTCTAATGCTGAATTAATGTTATTAAAATCTCATCAATTTCTTAATATGTGAAAACAAATGTATACAAACAGGAACAGGCAGAAAATATATAATGGAAGTGTTGTATATTGTCTATGAATGATTGGACTATGAATTAATTTTTAAAGATAATGCATGCAAATGGTTGAAAATACAAATGGTTGTATTTTCAACCATTTGTATGCATTATCTTTAAAAAGTAAGGAAAAAGCAATATATAACCTTAAAATACCAGAATCTATGGCCCTACCCTCAGCCCAATGAGCAAAAGCTGGGTGAAGAGTATAGACTTCCTACTTTGCTAACGTATCATAAAATGACCCCTTCCCACTGCTAGGATGGTCTCAGGCAAGGCCAG